>NC_143577.1:202679696-202979696 GCF_048544385.1 Mastigoproctus giganteus
TTCTGGTTATTTACAAGCAACTTTTTTTTCTTTTTTTATATTCTGTAATAAAAAATATATGGTAACAAATTCACTGAATATTCTTACAGAAGTATTTCCTCACTCCAATTTAATGTAATTTTCTCTGTAAAGCTGTGATCTTATGTCATAGAAATGCCGTACTTGACAAAAGTGACTTTTTTTTTTTATTACAAAGAGTTAAGGTGTTTGTAGCAGTGGTAGTAACACTTGTAGCTGGTGTCAGACTGATGCATTATGGCCAATGATATTATTGTTGCCATAAAATAAATTATGCAGATATAATTATGTGATTATTCCTTTTGTGTAAGGGGATATCTTGAGCACTCAAGTATGCCATATAAATGGTCTGGAAGCCTCATTTTAGGAAGGAGGTGGATCTGTTGAATTGAGTGCAGAGAAGGGAAACAAGGTTGAAGGGAACAATGGAGTGCTCTTACCAAGAACAGCTTCAGTCCTGCAAACTGCAGCATATAGAGACTAGGCACCTGCATGGAGATCTGATTGAGGTGTTGAGGGTGCTAAATGGATCAAGTAAGCTCAATGCTGATGGCATCTTTCTTGCTCAGACTGCACGCATAGGGGGCATTAATTCAAATTGAGGAATGATGGTTGCAGGATAATGTCTGCCTTCAGTCAGCAGGTAATTAATTGTTGGAATCAACTTCCATCTGTTGTTGAAGCAGGTAGTTTCAGAGCTAGACAAAATATTGGAGGGGATCAACAGGTGATGTTTTTTTTTGTTTGTTTTTTTTTTTGCTCAGTATGTAGCATACTTTCAGTTTTTGTGCAGTTGTTCACTTCTAAATGATTAATTCTTCTAATTATTTGTATTCAAAAAAATTTTTGGGAATGTACACTTTGCCTGAGGGTTATTTATTTTTTTGTTTTCTGAAAGTATTGTTTTTCTCCAAGTGTATTGGATATTGACAGTATTGCAGGGAAAAAAAATCTCCATATAAATCTTTGTTCTTGAGAGAGCAGAGGCTACAAGAGCTTACATATTCATTTTGATATTTCAAGGTGTTATGCAAACTGCATAACACTGTAGGCAAATTATTACTACTACAGGCAACTCCCCCCATATAACACTCTTCTACAACACTCTTGCTCTAACAATTGATAAATTGCAGAAATCCTCACAACACAGTACTCTAATAGTTTTGTGGCAAACCTCACATAACATGTGTTTTTTTTTTTTTTGTGTGTGTGGTGGGGGGAAACCCTGTTATGTTGTATGTAATTTTTCAACATTTCCATTTTTTTGTGAATCCTAGCTGTTGACTTGCTAGTCATTATGCAAAAAAAAAAAATTATTGGGAAATCCTTGTGTTAGGTTTGCTTGTTTGGGACCATAAAAAAACTGACTTCAAAGCATGCAGTTCGTGACTTAAGGTTTTTAAGATTATTTTGTTTTTTGTTTTTTATTTGATCGTTTATAAATTTTTCCGGGTATGTATTGCTAAACTTTGTTTTTAAAATTCGTATTGGAATGATTTCTTATGAATTAAATTGCAGCCCTAAATTATGTCTAAGGAAAGTAAAAAAGCACCACTCAAAAGAAACTATTTTTCTAGAATCAAAGATACAAATTTTGGATAGTCTTAAAAAGGGGAACGGTATCATACGTTGCAAAAAGCTTAAATTTAAATGAAGCAATAATCTAGACCATAAAAAAAAAAATGAACAGAAAATTAGAATGCTGTTGCCGCAGGATCTTTCATTTCTGTAAATATGATAGTTTGTCCCTGATCAGCAATAATTGAGAATATGGAAAAAGTACTTAGTATTTGGATTGATGATAGCAGGAAAAAAATGGATCCCATTAGACAGCAGTGTAATTAAACAAAAAGCACTACAAATTTATAACCATTTAAAAGAAAATGGAGAATCTTTTGTTAACCTGGAATTTGTTGCCAGTAAAGATTGTTTGGATCTATTTAAAAACTGCTTCTCATTACACAACATAAGAATTCAAGGGGAAAGTGTAACAGCTGATAATGAGGCTAAGAAGTATGCAGAGAAATTTCAAAAAAATTATTGAAGAGTGTGGCTACACACCATATCAAGTTTACAATGCTGATGAGACAGCTCTTTGATGGAAAAAATGCCCAACAGAACATTTATTTAAAAAAAAAAAAAACTGCACCAGGTTTTAAGGCATCAAAAGATCATGTAATGTTACTTGCATGCAGTAATGCATCAGGAAATTACATGATAAAACCTATGCTAGTTTATAAATTCTCTAATCTTCGTGCAATGAAAGGTGTAAATAAAAAAGCATTACCGGTATATTGGAAAGCAAATAGTTTTGGTAACTGTCAATTTAAAGAATGGTTTCTAAATTTTGTGCCAGCTGTGGAAAATGATTGTTTGAAGGGGAAAAATCTAGATTTCAAAGTTTTGTTACTATTGGATAACGTGCCAGGCCATACAAAAGATTTGTCATCCAAACATTGAAGTAATATTTCTACCACCTAATATAACTTTAATTGAGTCATGTACATAGGTATATCTACCTTTTTTTTTAA
This sequence comes from Mastigoproctus giganteus, assembly GCF_048544385.1. Classification (NCBI taxonomy): domain Eukaryota; kingdom Metazoa; phylum Arthropoda; class Arachnida; order Uropygi; family Thelyphonidae; genus Mastigoproctus; species Mastigoproctus giganteus. The sequence goes on from NC_143577.1 coordinate 202,682,246, forward strand.
AACTCATTACAATGGATTTTGGAAAAAATTGATTTCGAATCTGTTGAAGTGGAGGAATGGAAATTTTTTCAATTGTGGACTGTATCAGAATCATAGCTTTATTGCTGAAAAGAAGTAAAACTGTCAGCATTAAATGTGTTGGAAAAATGTATGTCCATAGTCGGTTCATTCAGGAAATATGGTTGAACAGCAGAAAAAACTGAATTGGTGCGACAGTAGAACTTGCTAAGTCGGTAGGAAGGGCAGGTTTTGATGCTATGACTACTGTAGACATTCAAGAATTACTGGTAGAAAAAGAGGCTAGTGAAGTGGATTTGGTGGAATGGCATTGGAGGTAATCCAAATCAATTCAGAGGATAATAGTGCAGATGAGAACTTTGAAGTTCCAAATTTTATACTAAAAAGCATATGGGAGGGCATAAACTTATGAAAAATTAGAATCTTTATTTTTTGAATGCAGATACTTCAACTAAAGGAGCACAAAGTTCAAAAGGGAGCTTCAAAAATTCTTAGTTCCATACCATGAAATTTACAAAGATCTATCAAGCAAAAGCAAACAAACCCAGATTACTGATCTTTTTAAAGAGAGCAGAGGGTACACAATATAGATATTGCAGAAGAAAGTTCAGAAGGTGAAGATTTTCTGCAACAGAGAAAATATTCTCGTTTGATTGTGCTTAGCAGCAATGACGAGGAAGAATATTAAATGAACATATGTTATCTGACATATGTATCACAGTTTGTTTGTAAGATGTTTTTTCAGTTCATTTTTGTACTGGTTCTTAGTCCATTATAACACTGTTTCACACTACACAAGATTTTATAGGAACCTAATTACTGTGTTATATGAGGGTTACCTGTATTTAATGATATTATTGAGCCCTGTAGCTCTGAGCTTTTTATTCAGAGACAAATTAAAAATCAGAGACTATATTAAGAAACAAATTAAAAATGACTAAACTGAAAAGTTGATGTGCATCTTGGTCTAGAAACTCTTTATAATAATTGATATGATGGATGTTATTAACTGAATATTAACAAAGTCCATCCATATTGATTGTATCAATTTCTTGAACACATTAGATAATTTTTAACTAAAAATTGTAAAAGAAAATAGCTATTTAATATAATTGTACATTTAAAAATTTTTATATAAAACAACTAAAATACAAGAAAACAGTTTCTAAAAATAGAGCTTTCAAAAGCTAAGTCTTTTTCATCAGCAGGGGAAATACCAATTGCAACATACATTATATGCTCTAAGTATGTGGCATGATTGCTGTAATGGCAACATATGACTTCCATCATAATCCTGCCATGGTACTGGAAGTCAAAGGCTGAATGACTACAGCAAACATAACATGTGAAGACTCTTGAGATACTTATGGGTTTTGACTGGAAGTGCTCTTTTTATAGCAGTGGTGCAAACAGTTGTGAACTCCAACCAGGGATGGAGTATGCATTTCACCATTTGAATCTGTAGTTCTTGGTGGAATGTTTGCTGGCAGCATCCAGCAACATCATAATCTCACCATAGCACTAGGAGTGCTATGGTGGGATTAGCATGTTGCTGGATGCTGCCAATATGGTAGCCATGTTATGTATTTACATTATATGCTCTGTATATGTTGCAATGAAGGTGATGAAGAAAGCCTGAATATTGAAATATTCAATATCCTGAATACTGAAAATTGTTTTAATTATTTTTTTAGTGACTCTGTTGCAGTGTAGTTTAGAAAATGATTGCAAGTTTTTGGTCAGGGAGCCATCTGTCGAAGAACAAAGTAAGAGTGAAAAAAAAACAAAACTTGCCGCATACTTGTGTTACGAATGCAATTTCTCATTGAGATACAATGAGAAATCAGATGCATTGTATCCTTTCACCTGAGGGAACTTAAAAAGAATGTGTTAAATGAGTTACATTCTGACTCTAATCGGAAGTGAGACTATATAATGGTGTTATGTTCTTTTATAACTAATAATTTTAATACCAATGTATTTTTGTGAGCTTACTTTTACATTCAGTAAGCTTTTACAGTGTTATTTAATTTGTGTCATGGTTTATATTGCAGTGAAATGCTTTACCAGTGTTTCCATGCAGAGTTGAAAGCAAGTAGAGGTCAAGTATTGGTATACTGAAAGAAAAAAAAATTTAAAACCAAAGATTTTTTTTTCTCCCTCAGTAATCATAATGAAGGTGATGGCATAAACCTGTCAGGATCCATGCCAGTTTTATGATTGGTGCCACCACTGCTTCTGGCTTAAGAATTCTGTCCTGTCTTATGTGGGATCTCAGATGAGAACTTAAAAAAAAAAAGAGTAACCAATCTTCAATTTGGCTATTATCTCAGATCCATCAAACTTGCTTTACATGAGCATGGCAGATCTAAAATTTCATGGAATGGATAATTAATTTTCCAATGAGATGTAGCTCCACCACATTACCACAAAGAAGTTAATGTGTATACACTGAACAGTGTTTCCTGGTAAGTAGATTGGAAGAGGACTGATTTTGATCTGGTTCATTTAGTTTACTCTCTGGGGATTTGTGTAAGACTGGGAATATTTTCCACTTATGACAGGAACCATTATGGAGCTTAAAATGCATTTGTGCAGAAGTTGGCCACTTTGACTTGGATAATTTGTGATGAATGTGGGAGGAATTGGATTATAGGTTCTTCAGAATAACTAAAGACATCCACATCTAATTAATGTTATGATATCCTCTATTGCTTGGACATGATTTAAAGCTTGTATCATGTGCCCTATTTGCAATGTTTTAATTCTATAAAGTAAATTTGTGGACACCTTTAACATCTAGTATCTTTGAAGCTGCTACCCTTAAAGAATTTGGGTTTATACTTCACAGATCAATCTGCTCTAATTTAAACTTTCTGCACCTCACTTGTGATAATCTGGATAAGGGTTCATTAGGTTGATTCTCTAATCTTAGATAGCTAAAGCTTCTGACTCAGTTCATTCTGCAAGGCTTCTAAGTTGTCTTTATGGAGTTTGCCACCTTTACATGAATGTATAATTCAGTCATTAAATAGTAGGTTGTAAATGTTTTTCTTGAAGGGTCTTCATTCTTCACTTTCTTTTAACTTCTAGGAGAGTGCCACAGGACTCCTTTGTCCATTGCACTTTAATGACTTCAAAAATGGTACAGTCTTATGTTATGATACAATGCTATGATATATTCTTCAGCCTTGCCATGTTATTTATAATTAGTTCCCACTGCTGTTGATTTTTCTGCTCCTAATTCCTCTCATTTCATGGCACATTACTCATGCAAATTCTCATTATCAATATACTTTCTCTTTACACTTTTATTGGAACAAACTTTTTCTAAAAGTGGTATTTTCTGATATAAAACTTAACTCTTCATTTAATTGTTTTTGTTTGTTGTTTTTTTTTGTTCATTCAGGAAGCAGACTTCTCTGTTGTGCTCTGTATTCCCGTCAAGAGTAGTAAACATGTAAATTTGTTTCATTTTGTTCAAAACTCTAAGTAGTTTCATATATTACTGATTTAAAAATATATTCTTGGCTAAATGCTAAGAGTATGAAGGAGATGGTTTATGTATGGGTACTGTACATCATTTCTGCTACCCAGGTAGTATGAAGCATCGTTTAATTGTATCTCATATCGTGACTCAACCTGCATGAGTGGCCAAGGTATTGCACTGCTTTGAATAAGTAATACTTCACCAGTGAAGAAGAAAGTCTTCACCAGTGGAGGTGGAGAAGACTTACTCATTTGTTATACATTTATGTTAAAATCTTTAGTTTTAAATATTTTTGTGGAGGTGAATTAGTAATGTTCATAAGGTATTGTGACATCTTAGCATTTGAATTTAACTGAGTATTAAAAAAATCTTTATCATAAATGTTTATGGAGAGGAGAAATAACATTGTGTATATGTATGTATATATAACTTTCTTTTTTTTTTTAACAGGAGGACTGCCTCATCCAAAAGGGATGCTGCCAGAGCCACTTCCAAGGGTGAGTAGCAAATAGCCCTTAAAGCATATCATACTTTCTTTTGTTATCAAAGGTGCAGTAAGTTGTCACTAAAATTCGACAACTTGAGTGAAAGTATAACTCTTTCTTGCTTCTGTGAGGAGGTTTTAAAATTAAATGGTAGAAAATGCTAAAATGTCAAGTGATGACATCCAAATTCCATAAATGGATAATGTCTGCAGATTCTATATAACAAAATGAATATAAAACATGTTTTTCACAGATATATTCTTCCTACTCTGTGCTTGTTAACAGGAGTGCTTCTACAGGGATGGGATACACATAAATAGAAGGGGTGCAAGACTATTTTGCTGATGATATTGAGGCACTGTTAGGTGGGTTGGAAAATTGCTAGCTTGGGGGGAGGGATATACAGACTAATAGATTAACAGTAGCTGCAGGCAGAGGTGGAAATGATTCTTGCACTGCTTCTATTGGAATGAGCAGCAGCAGCCAAGAAAGACAGTTGCTGGGGATTTCAGGAACTGCTGGGTGGTCATGAAACAAGCAAATACATGGGCTGTGGGCGCCTCCATAGCCAGGTGGGAAGGAGCAACAGTGCGTAGCACACACTTCTTGATTAGACTCGGGGTTCGAGCCAGTCACCCCCAAATACGGAGGATGCGGAAAGGTCAGGGAATGACCACCGCATATTCCCGGAGCAATATGGCCTTAGTTGCTAATGCTCGTAAAAACCAAAAAAACAACATGGGCTGTGTTAGAGTAACTAAGAGTAAGAACAGGTGCATGTATATGTGCATATACTCCAATGCTAGGAGTATAGTAATCAAATTTGATGAATTTGAAGTGAAATGCTGGTTAGGACATCCAAGGCAGATATTGTTGGGATATCAGAGGCAGGGTGCTACTCAGATATAAGGGATGCAGAATTGGAATTTGGGGAGTATAATGTGTACAGAAAGGAAGGGAGGAGGGGTTATGCTGTTAATTAAGAAAAACAGTCTAAGGAAGTGCATCCAGTTGATATAATGAACAGTGCAATGTTGAGTCAGCTTGGTGTGACATAAGATCTGGGAAAGCAACAATCAGATTAGGAGTTTATAGGCCTAATGACTCTCTGAGTACAATGAACAATTATACAGAGAAATAGGGCCCCAGTAAATCAGTGTCTTATAATGGGGGATTTAACTTCCCAGATATAGATTGGAACTTCGGTTGGTCACTTGCACACTAGCAAGGCTTTTTGGATTTATTGGATGATTGTTTTCTACAGCAGCATGTTAGAGAGACAACAAGATGGAGTAACACTCTTGATATGATTATCAGTAGTGATTATTCATGCATTAAGAATTTATAGTTAAAGGAACCACTAGGTGGCAGTGATCACAGTGAGATTTATTAAGGATTAACTACCATTGGGGTAAAGGGAAGGGTTTTTGCTTTCGTAAAGGCGATTACAGTGGTCTCAGATTTTTTAGTTTCTGTACAATGGGACCACCTGATGATGTTACCACAGCAAATTCTAAATGGGAAGCATTTGAGGAAGTAATTTTGGAGGTTACTAGGCTTTTTGTTCCAACTGAGAAATACTGCTCTAGGTTCAGACCCAAATAGATTGTCAGATGAACTGAGACTCATGGCAGAGAAGAAAATGCATGGGATGTCCATAAATTGTCAGGCAACACAGAAGCCTATTGTAGATACAAGCTAGTCTCTAATCAAGTCAAAGGAGGTTAGGCAAGTGAAGGCAGATATGAAAAATCCTTGGCAAAGGATGCAAAGAAAAGCAGCAGACTTCTTTACTTAAATGAATTCTAAAATGAAGGGGGACAAATCAGATTGGACACTTGATATCAATAGTTTTGACTATAGATGATCATTCTCAGATAGCTGCCAAACTAAATGAGTATTTTGATTGTTGATAATGATAATTTATTGGTAATATATCCAAGTATATAATTTTGATATTATATGCTTGGATTTCAGGAAAGCTTTTGATACTGTTGCACATGGAAGACTACTGTACAAATTGGAGCAGTATAGCATTAAGGGCAGGTTGCTACAATAGATAAAAGGATGGTTGAGTGGGAGAAGACAGTGTGGTGATCAATGGGTACTGCTCTATGTGGACTAATGTTATTAGTGGTGTCCCTCAGGGTTCGGTGTTGGGCCCATTGTTTTGTATATTTATCAATGATATTGATGAGGGTATATCAGGCTTAAGTGTCCAAGTTTGCAGATGATACAAAGGTTGGCAGGATTGTTATTGATAGTAAAGACAGTATGGAACTGGATCTAGATAAGTTGGGGGGGCAAATGAATTGAGAAGTGGCAACTGAAATTGTACATTGACAAATGCAAAGTACTGCATGTGGGTAGCAGTAACCTCAAAGAAATGTACCAGATATGTGGTGTTACACTCAGGGTAGTGGAGAATGAAAGAGACCTGGGTGGATAATTGTGCAGTCAGATATGAAGTTTTCTGAGCAGTGCAGACAGGCTGCCAGAGTAGGTCGTGGGGTCTTGTCAGTGATATACAGGAATTTTGCAAGCAGGGATAAATAAGGTGATTATCCCCTTGTATAAGGCAATGGTCAGGCCACACCTTGAGTACTGCATACAGGTCTGGAAACCTCATTTTAGGAAGGATGTACAGTTGCTATAATGAGTGCAGATAAGGACAACAAGACTGGTGAAGAGAACAAAGGGGTGCTCTTATGAAGAAAGGCTTAAGTTCTGCAAATTGCAGCTTCTTGAGACTAGGTACCTGCAAGGTGATCTGATTGAGGTGTATAAGGCTTTGAATGGATTGAGCAGGCTCAATGCTGATGGGAGTCTTCCTCTTGCTTAGATTACAATCCTGAGGGGGCAGATTCAAACTGAGGAAAGAGTTGTAGAATAGATGTGCAGAAGTTTTCCTTTAGGCAGTGGGTAGTTGATTTCTGGAACAAACGTCTGTCTGTTGTTGTGGATGTTAATAGCTTAAATAAATTCAAGGCAGAACTAGACAAACATTTGGAATGAATGGATCAGTGAAATGGGGAATTTAAAAAAAAAATTTTTTTTGGCTGTGTATAAGCTTGCTTTCCTGTGTCATGTGCCTCTGCTAATGCTAATACATCTCTTCTCAGCCCTTCAGCTGCTGGAACTAAAAGTATTCCAGAACTTCAGTTATGAGAATGGATATTTGAACTCAAACCATTAGAAGTAAAAATTCTTATACATTTTCAATAAATCATGTGCTGTTCTAATTTAAAAAAAAAAAAAAAAATCCTCTATTTTTCATCTTGGAATTTTAGATCAAGTTGAAGGAAACTGGGACACTTCTCTTTTTTTCTGGCCATCAATAGCCAACCGTTCATTCTTCTTCCCTCACTTGAAATAGCCCAGTATTCACAAATTTCTTATACAACTGTTAACTCAGTCATTTGTTCTTTTTTGCATATTTCTTTTCCTCCTACTTTTGTTTTTTAGTTAGTGGTTAAAAGGGGTGGTCTTGGATTTATTTATTTTATTTTTTATTTAGTGATAAATAAGACATCAACTTGAGTTTGTAGTTGATTGGATTTCACTAAAGTAGTTTAGTGTAATAAATTACCCTCTTATCTGTTATGAGATTTAATTTATAGGATGCTTATGAGACAATGTTAATTTTTGTTTGTTTGAATTTGGTTCTAGACTGTTTTCTTGACTAGCACTATTTGCTGCCAGGCTGTACTAATACTGTTTACCACCAAGGCACCACTACATTATTGGGTTGACTGCAAGGAGTTTTAATTGCAATGGGAAACTTAGCTGCTACAGTGACACCACATTTTTTTAGAGGCAGTGTTTGATAATATATAAACTTTGGCATAATGGGAGCATGCAAATTTTGACTAGTGGCCGAATAACTTTAACTGTTTGTGCTATAACTGTTAAGCTAATAATTGTATTTATGAAGAAATTTTTTTTTCATTGGAAAAGATTTATGCTAAAACATTAAAGGGTATAATAATTCCCCCCCCCCCCCAAACCTACATATTCATTCACTGAATGACAGTACAGGGCACTCAGTGAATTTATATTTTAGTAAGGGAACATTCCCTATGAAAAATAATACAAATAATTGTAACTGGTTTTCTTGATATTAGTGCATCTGGCAGATTTAAAGGCATTCCCAACAAGGCCTGGCTGGGGTAATGTGTGTGGATGCAAATTTGCATGTTGTTGAGATTGAGCCTGTAAACTTGCCTGTAAAAGTTTACAAAAAAAACTTTTGCCTGTAAAAGTGAACAGCCATTGTTAGCTTCTGCACTTTTATGTTTTCTGCAATAAAACAGTAAACTCCAAATGTGAAAGGCATTAGAACCTATAGTACTTTGTACTGTGTGTGGGCTGAAGGTTGAGAAGAGGAATGAAGATACTTGTTAACATTGGACTTGAATTTCTGTAGATTGCAATTTTTGGGAAATGTGTATGAAGGGAGTCCCCCCCCCACTCCTGGGAAAGTAGAAGTTGAAGGAATAAATGAGGCAGAAGAAAAAGTTGGTTATATAAGTTGGAGAGTAAAAAGATGCTGACTGGTTGTGGTATGTGTTCAGAGAGAGAGAGAGAGATGGGGGGAAAGGCAATGTGCTATCATCAGCAATACTATGGATAGAATTTCCAGTCAATGGAAGGTCATTAAGTTGGTAGTTAATGGATTTCACCATCATTTTAGAAAGAGTACAAAGTGCAATGGGATGATAATTGGATGGGAGTGATTTAACACTCTTTCTAGGAACTGGCTGGATATTAGCAAATTTCCAAAGAGAAGGAAAACCACCAATGGAATAAAAGTGTAAAAGCTAACAAAATAGGAGCAAGTTCAGGAGCACAGCTTTTGAGAACAAGTGTAAAAATACCATCAGGACCTGATAATTCCTTGGCATTAAAACTTAAATTCTTGCCATCCTTTTTGGTGGAAGACAACAGGAGATGTTGAATGGAGAGTACTAGGAATGGTAGGAAGTGATTTATTAAGATCTTCTTAGCCTGTTCAAGGATGCAAGCCAATTATGATATGCAACATTTCTTGTTTTGAACAGCATTAGTGCATTTATTGGAAAACAAAGGTTTGGATAAAGGATGAGTTACAAAGAAGTTGTAAATTCTTGTCAAGAGTCCAGAGGATAAATGGACAAGCTTTTATTTATCATGAAAAGATTCAACAGTTTTTGAAGTCTCATATTTTGATATTGGGCTGACTTGGTGTCATTAAAATAAATAAATTTTCTGTTTATACTCCGGGACGACCAAACGGTCAGAGGAGTTCACAAGATAGATAGAATACAAGAAACAGCACCGTATTCAGTAGTCACGGGCTTGAACCCCGGTCACTCAAGGCACGTGTACTTATGCACCCGCGCGCCTGACCACTAGGCTACGGCGGCCTACTCATGTTTACTTAATCATGTATGACAGAGCTCTTTTACTGGTTGCTGATGTACTGCAGCAGGACTGGTGCAATATAATAAAGTCTTTAAGAAAGAGTCTGTGTGAAAAGGTTTTGTCAAACTGGTAGTTTGCCTTAACATTTAAGCCTTTTTTAAAATAAAGGTAACTCTCAAACAGCATAAGATTTTCAGTGGCTCTCATACATCTTTAACACTATTTACTCCTTGGTGAGTTTCTAAATAGAGCTAAGATGTATTGGAGGAGTGGAATTGATTATGGGCTAGTTTATTTATTATTTTTTTAATGAATAGAAGACTCAATTTTGAAAAATTAATGTGTGATGACCTTATTGTTTTATTTCTGCATTCATCTTTTAGTATTGGTAGTGGCAAATGATGTGAGAAAGCAAGCTTCAGTCAAAAATAACCCTTCCTGCATCACTTGTCCATCCTCTCCAATAGTTTGTATAGTTCTGTGCTTTGAATTTGTTCAAACTGCTTACTTCCACAACAAAAGATTGAAGTTTGTTCCAACAATCAATTACCTGCTAGATAAAGGAAAGTCAAATCTATCCTGCAACCATCCTTCCTCAATTTGAATTTGTCCCCTCACTTGTAGTCTAAGCAAGAGGAAAAATGCCATCAGAATTGTGCTTGTTCAATCCATTCATTGTTCATTCCATCCTTAATTATCTTGGTAAGACTACATTTTCATTTCCTTCTCCAGTCTTGCTGTCTTTCTCTGTACAAGTTCTGGCAGATCCTCATCTTTCCTAAAATGAGACCTTCAGACCTGTTTGCAGTACTTGAGATGTAGTCTAACCATTGTCTTGTACAACAGGATAATTTAATTACCTCCTTACCTCTCCTAGAAAAGTTCCTGTATATTATTGGCAAAACCACATGATATATCTTGGCAGCCTGTCTGCACTGCTCAGAGCACCTCTTATCTGATTGCACAGTTAGTACATTAATCTGTTCCCTATATGTAATACCTTGTATTTGTCAATGTTTAACTTCAGCTGACATTTCTCAGCCCATCTGCCTAATTTTTGTAGATCTTATTGTAGTATTTTAAACATCCTGCCAACCTTTGTATTATCTGCAAACTTAGCCATTAAACCTGATACATCTTCATCAGTATCATTAATAAATATAGAAAACAACGGGCCAGCACTGAGCCCAAGGGACTCCACTAATAACATTAGTTCACAAAGAGCAGTGTCCATTAATAACCACTCTCTCTTCTCCCACTTAACCACATTATAGCCTTAGTTGCTAATGCGCCAATAAAATCCAATCCTCCCACTTAACTGTTCCTTTATCCATAGCAGTATCTTGCCCTTAATGTTACACTGCTCCAGTTTGTATAGCAGTTTTATGTGTAACAGCATCAAACACTTTCTGATATTCAAGTACAGTGGGTTCCAGTTATTTGGGACATATTGGGACTAGTGTACTATGGACCGATTAAGCGAGTGCCCCAATTATGTCAAATTTTACATAAATAGTTAAAAATACAGTGGGACCCCCCACTTTATGATTGGTTCACTGTATGATCAAATCCAGTAACGATGGACTCACTATAATAAAATAACATTCACTATAAAATATTTTGTAAGCACTGGCCATTGTGATGATTGAGTTTCTGAATAGAATTTTAATTCTGTTAAACAGAGATTCTGATAAGCAAAAATAGAAGTAATATATCCACAGGCTATAGAAGTAAAGATATATTAAGTGCAAATTTACACTATTACCCCTTACCAATTAACAAAATTAAATGATACTTGAAAATTGGAAGAATATTTTCCACAGGTTATCAAAATAAAAAAATTTATGCTTACGTACATAACAATACAGTAATATGTACATACTAATTGATATTTCTGTTCACCGACTTTTTTTTTTTTGGGTTGTAAAATTTAAAACAATAAAAAAGAAGCAATCAATAACAAAGAACACAGCATGCACAAATTGCAACTAACATGATACACACAGGTGAGATATGGAGTAACAAGTTTACAAAGCTTAAATAGGAATGAAGAGAGGATCCTGAGTTCATGTTTTTTATATGATTGAAGATTTCATGGAATGGGAAACATTTCACCATAATAACATAAAAACCCATAGAATTCCAGCATTTGGTATCATTGTAAATGCAATAAGATAGTTTACTATCCATTTATAACAGATTGCACTAACAGAAAAGCCTAGTAAACTGGAAACTGCAAATTGTTTTATGGTTGTGACATCTAGAAATGATATTTTAGATAAATATCACAAAGGCATTCAAAATTGATTGTTATAACCGAATATATGATAATGATGAAAGTGTAGTGCATTTTAATGATTTGAATTGGTTTTTTAGAAATTTGATTCTATAAAGCAGCTGACTCTACTAACCAGTGATCATGTTAACTGGTGCCTACTTATTTTACTTTATTCCGGATGTGGTTTGGTCGGAGACAGTCTGGGAGTAATCTCGAGTGCTGCAGTTTCCTGCCCCAATTAAATGGTATGTTGTCCTGATTAAGCGAAGAAAAACCTGGCTATTTTCTTGATTAGGTTGTTTTCTTTAAGATTTGTCCAAAATAAACGGGCTGTCCTGATTAACCAATGGCCCAAATGACCAGAATCCACTGTATATGATATCAAAATTAGTTTTGCCTCCTGTTATTTCATTATAAATGGTTTTAAAAAAAATTTGTACTTATAATATTGTATACAAAGTTTTTGCAAGGGAAATCATTTTATTTGAACAGATTTAAGCCCAATGTTTTTAATAAAAAAATTTTTATTAATCTTGTTCTCCGATGAATAGTATCCTTTGGATGTGATTAACTTAATGCTAACTGCAAGTAATATGTATTGTGTGTGGTGTACATCTAACAGGCATATAGCTCTTACCAATAAGAACTCCAATTGTTAATGTTATGTCCCAAGGTTTACCTCGAGCTTGAATTTGAGGTTTATTTATTTTTTTTGGGAACTTTTATCCAGTTATCATTAACATTTCTACCACTCTTCATTGCATAGCATATATTACAATGTAAATAGCCTCACTTATTTTCATTTTTGTGGTATTAGTAGTAGCAATGGCCACATGGTGCAAGGAAACCTATGGCTTATGCTGCACCAGCCAAAAAAAAAAAAAAAATATTAATAAATGCTTGAAGGGCAGTCAGGAGGAGGAAATTTAAGATATTTGATCAAGAGTAGGATGATTTTTGGGCACAAAAAATTGGAAATTACTCTATGATATTGCTCCTACCCATCCTGCAGCAATTTCTGGATACTTTCCAAATACTGTCTTCCAACATTCTTCTTAAGCACCTGATATATTTTTTTTTTCCTGAACCTTAAAGAACTCCTTAAGGGGATAATGATTTTCTGGTGATGCAGAAGTTATGGCAGCTGTAACAAACAGTCAAAACAAAGTTTGGAAAAGGACTTTGAAGAAGCTTTTTTATAATTGTAATGAATGTAAATAACCAAGTTCATAATTTTGAAAAATTTATGTAATTATATAAATATTTGTTTGAATAAAATTCAGTCCATTGCAGTTATCATTCATCTTTGCTTTTGTACTACTAAAGTCTTATATGTAGATTGGCAAATCACTCCTAGAAGTCTGGGTTCAACTCCTGTTAAAGCTCTTCATTTGGAAACTGTAGAAAAAAGTACAGAAATAATACACAGTCCAAAAGAACTGGTGTTATTATATATATGTAATAAAGTATGTTTTGTTATTTTTCTTACAGTGGCTTGATATATACACAAAGAGGCTTGCTGTCTTAGGAATTTTTCAAGACAAGATTCCCAATCATGTTTTGGTTAATGAATATTTGCCTGGTCAAGGAATCATGGTAAGAATCTTTTCCAGCAAGATTTGTTTTTCAGAGATTTGCATTACATATTTAAATAATCTTATATAAATGCTAAGCTTAAAATTTGCATTTGCTTTCTATATTTAGTAGGTGAATACAATAACAGATGAATTATCATCAGTGGTAATTCATGTCAAACTGAGTAAAGCCAGGCCAAAGCAAAGTTTGATTTCTTACAAGGTTAAATTGTAAAGGGGTGAAAAATTATCTGTGCTCTGCCTATTTTAGCAGACTAACAAAAAAATTCTCTTAATTACAGCACTTTTGATTACTTCATTATTCAAAGAAGTCCTAGAGCTATTTAAGTACTGAGAGAGGAATGAACTGTTAAATTTGTGTATAGGATGATGGTATTGCCCTTTGTGATTGGGATGATGCCAAAAGGTTATTGCATTCCTAGAATGTTCATACTGTTACCTAGAGCTGACAAAACATGAAAGCTACTCAGACTTCTTATAACACAGTATAATTAAAGAAATCAGTTTTGGAAATATCCTTTAAGATTACTTAATGAAGTGTTATGTTTATTTTATTTTTAAGAATAGTGACTCAGTACACTTTCTTTAATTAATTTATTTTTTTATCATTTTGTAGTTGTCAGTCTTCTGATTGCATTCATATTGATCATGAAGGGAAAAATTTTTAATATTTTCCTTGATCTGTTTAGTCTTATCCAGAAGTTATGGAATCAATCTAATTCAGCAAAAGCTTTTTTTTAAAGGATTACTCAGCAGCAAGCCTGGTAATCTCCTAGCACCTTCAGATGTTCTTCTCATGAACTGTGTCAAAGGGAGGTTCTATTGTACAGTTCAGAATATGATTGATTCAGATATTGTTGAAGTTAAAATCACTCACTAGAGTAATGCATTTGCTTCACTGTATTTGATTGCCAGTCTAGAAAAGTTTTGATGCAATTTCCTTTGAAATTTGAAACTTTCTACTTTTTTAACTTCCATAAAAATAGTTTTTTTTTTTTGTGGAAACTTCCAAATTTTTTCCATAATGGTTCTGTGTAAAGAATTTTTTGTTCCAATATTTTTAATAAAATAAGAGATCTCTGTTGTTGCTAAGTAAGATGTAGGTAATACAGTACTTGAAACAATATTACTCATCATGACTGCATGGCCAAGAATAAGGGAGCTGCCTTGAGGTATTTAATGGCTTGATTTGAATCTTCCTTTAATTCTTCAGTTCTTGATTTGCCCAGTCAGTCCAGCTCTCCTGTTGGGGGCTATTTAAATGCCATGTCCTTTAAATTTTCATTCACAGAACTCCTGCCTATAAGATGGCGTGGGGTTTCCCTCCTGGTATTTTAAAAATTGCCAAACTTAGCAATTACTATCAATCTTTGAAATTGCTGCCTTCAGAAATTGAGTCTCAGCAAGCATTGTATATGTGAGTGCCTTCCAAAATATTCTAATTTCAGTACAGTATGGTGTTCATATTAGTTTTCCTTAAAATATTCTTGATATTTCAGATTAAAATTTGAGATTGTCATCTCTTGAAAATTTAAATGTCAATAGGAGCCTAGCAAAAGAATTTTTTTTTTTTTTTTTTGAAACAAAGCATTTCTTCATCTTTACTTAACTTTTATTGTAGTCATGAGACAACAACTTTAACATAATGTTTTTCGATAGAAAGTTGCATTATGCACTTAAGTGTTATACAAATTTATATGGAACACTTAAAATAATAAATAGTAAGTAGATATAGGAAGTATATTCCTCATCTGAAGGTCTTAATTTTAAATAAAATTGTAATTTCATTTCAGTAAATGAATACATAGCTTCTAGTAGTAAGAGTCCTTCCTACTACAAATAAACAGGAAAATCAACTTTTGGAATAACTTTTGTTAAGAACATTAGTAACTGTTCATAAAATATTACCAAATGTTAATTTCCTTTTTCAAGTTTTTATTAAAAGGAAACATGCTTTTTTTTTTTTTTTTTTTTTACAGCCTCATGAAGATGGTCCCTTGTTCTATCCTACTATTACAACTATAAACTTGGGATCCCACACTGTCCTGAATTACTATCAAAAGAAGCTGGATTCTGAGAATGAAAGTTCTCAGAATGTTAACAATGAAGAAACATATGAAGAAGGAAAAGAGGCAAGTTCTTTGGAACATTTAAGTGATGTAATTTTAACTTTAATTTCAAAAATTAAGATGACTATTTTTCAGCAGTCATTGACTACTGAAAAATAGTGGAAAGTAGTAATCAGTACTGAAGTTATTACTATTAATAATCAATCCTTAGACTAATTATTAAAGTTAATCTTTATACTCTGCATTTTGATATAAAAAAAACATGTTCTTATTTTACCAATTGTCTCTTTTCTTTTGTGTACATTTGCAATTGAGTTGGTTTATATTTATAATTTTTTTTTCTTTATAAAACAGCATTATAAAGTAACAGCCTATTCACCAGAATAATAAAAATTGTGTGAAAATAAATTATGGGTGTTTTACAGTGCTTACAATTTTGGAAATTATTGATACAATTCTGGGCGCATCTGTAGCCAGGTGGGAAGGAGCAGCAGTGCATAGCACACGCTTCTTGATTAGACCTGGGTTCGAGCCCGTCACCACCAAATACAGAGGATGCGGAAAGGTCAGGGAATGACCACCGCATATCCCGGAGCAATATGGCCTTAGTTGCTAATGCTCCTAAAAACCAAACAACAACGATATACAATTCTGACTTCCTTGCAGAACAGTTTGAATCACTTTGTAAAAGAAAAACCATTTAAATTGGAACATTTAAGTACATTTATTTTATGCAATGTACTTGTGTATTTTTCCTGAAATCTTATGATGCTACAAAGGCAACAAATGTCTCTTCTTACCTGCCAGTATTAGGCATCATAATATCTGTGGATTGGGAGTCAACTAGGCTGTAATTGTTTATCTAAGGAAACAATTGAAGGATTGTTTTGATAATCCTGAGAGTGAGCAGGGCACAATAGGAGAAAATATAGGACCTAATATTAAAAGTGATAGCAAAATTGGGCTGCAAGTTGGAATGAAGTAAAGCAGAGTACAATAGAATGTTCATGGAAACATCTGTTAAACAAAGACTGATTCAGTCTAAACATAATTAGAGATGGAGTGCCAGTGTGCTGCACAACAGTAGCAACAAAGATATTAATACTTTTGTGCTGACTTTTCCCAGTGACCTTTATGACCCAGGATTGAAAACCACAGAAGTGAGTCAATCTGGATTGAAAAGGGCAGAGACATTTTTGGGCTTTCTTCTCCCTATACTGTATTAATCAGCTTCTGGTGAAGGTTGCTTGACAAAAATATCTGGTTTTTCTTCTGTCGAATTGGAAGAACTACTTCTAAAAGTAGAGGGTGGGTTTCCCTCCACGTGGATTAAAAATCCAAAGTTGCCTGTTTGCATGAAGAAGCAGCAAATGTGTTTAATTCTGCAATTGTAGCTTACACTAGACATACTAATATTCCATTATCATATGGCAATGGTAAAAGAAATTGAAACATTATTTAAAGGAGAGAAAATTTGTATGTAAAGCGGGAGATGAAGAAGAAACTTAAGTTTATACAAAATGAGAAGTTGCCTTGATGCTCTTTATTAAGTTTACTGATTTCTAATAAAGTCAAAATATTTAAGGTCTAAGAGAAATGAATGAAAATTCAGAAATTGGAGAACAGCCAGTAATCAAAATATATGGTTATTAATGTTCAACAACTCAAACTAGTTCTTCGTGTTCTGTTTTTTTTTCATCCATTGTATTCAGTTTTGTTTTAAATGCCAACTTAAATTTAATTTTTTTATATTTTTCTTAATTACCCTCTGAATTATGTTGCTGGATTGTGAATAAATTGTTTTTATGTAAAACTAATTTATTCACAATTGCCACTTATTTATTTACAGTTACCATTTCATTATTTTATTTGATATAAAATTGTTGAAAGATTGGAAGTATTTGTTAGGTTAAATTTTAGTTCCAGGCTGATTTAACTTATAAACTTTATGAATCTCGCATTAAAAGACTTTCTTGCAAATCATTTTTCTATATATTTTCTATATATTACTGTATACGCAGTATATAGTTTACTGTGTATACTGTATACTGTGTATACAGTAAACTACACTCCAATCAGGTTTTTGATTGGCATGTAGTTTACTGTATACGCAGTAGTGTAGCAGATGGTCTCTACATTGTCTCATATTCTGCCTTAAGGAATGTGGATTCCTTGAGGAATATCCCTCAAGAGCTTTTTACACCATAATGGACCCTTTCTGTTCCATTTAAATCTCTGACCATTTCCATTTATTTTGTCAGTTTTTACTGCTCTAATTTTTTTTTTTTACCTTCATTTGAGCTTGGTGCAGACATTATATCCTTACCCAGCTCAGCATCTTTAAAGTTTGCCAGTTCTACTGAATGTTTCCCAGGCAATTAAATTTTTGTAAGAACTATTTTGCAAGTCACTGCTACACTTCCCTTGCACATTCTACCTTACTCCCAGAATGTATTTATAATTAGTGTTATATTATTTATGTATTTCATATTATTTTGTAATAACAATAATATTGATGTAATTCTTCTAATTGCACTTTGCTGTTTAAGTTTCTATCTTGATGGTTAAGAAGTAGCTGTTAGGTTTAGATGTCAGTTCCCCACAATCCTGGTTTAAGAAGTGTGGGATCTCCTCTGTTGGATAAACACTCATCCAAATTTTAGGTGTTTTTGCACATATGCACCTGTTGTTTTTGCTATGTCTATCCACAAGTAACAATTCTACTCAGTGGAGAGATTTTCATGAAATTTTATATTTGGGCCTTTTACAAATATGTTGAGCAATTCCAAATTTCAATAAAATTGGAAGAAATCGAGCAATTCTTTTTTTCATATAACTTGTATGGGGGGGAAAAAATCATAGATTAAATGCAGTATTGTTAGATATCCCTATGTTTTTCAAGATTTTGTGAATATTGATTCGAGTCTTGCTCATGAAAACAGTATATTGGAGAAGAGTAATAAATATTATACAATTTTGATTAAACTGAATGCCTAAATTCAGTTTTTTTTTTTTATTTTTTTTATTTAATGTTCTATCAAGTTGTAATCTTAGTAATTGATGGAACTACAGTTGAAATTGGTTATAATAAGCATCAAGGGATCAACAATTTCCTCTCTATAACCATTACTCACTATATCAGTGAGTTAAATCTACCTGCTATTTTTTTTTTATTTTTAATTCTCAATAACTTGATAAAAAGATAATTCAAAAAAACAGAAATATTAGAGAAAAAAATTAGTATATACCTACATATTATTTGTATTAATGTTTATATTTGGTTTTTAAGTCAATCTGGCCAACTGTAGTTACATACAAA
Source organism: Mastigoproctus giganteus (assembly GCF_048544385.1). Classification (NCBI taxonomy): domain Eukaryota; kingdom Metazoa; phylum Arthropoda; class Arachnida; order Uropygi; family Thelyphonidae; genus Mastigoproctus; species Mastigoproctus giganteus. The sequence goes on from NC_143577.1 coordinate 202,700,903, forward strand.
ATAGTGTCCAAATTGTTTAGCAAATTTTTCTGCCCGAGTCTTCATGGACTGTCTATTGAAAATCTAGCACTTGTTTATGTATTTGAACCATTGAAGAAATGCTTCATTGACGTCTGTAACCTCGCACTTTCTAATTTTTTTTTTTTTTTTTTTTTTTTCGGTTATGTAGTTTTCCAGTGCTCATATGTAAACTTGTTTATTCTTTCACAATGTCGATACTGTTGAAGAGGACAAAACATTTTTACACACTTCAACATTTTTTGCACCACGTTCTAACTCATGAATAATTAGGACTTTTTCATGAATTGAGAGACACTTCCTTTTGTCAATAGACATGTTTCCAAAGGAAGGGTTCATTTCTAACTGATTTTACTTTAAAATGACAGTAAAGTGATCTGCATACAAAATTCTTAGAAGTCCTGAAATAAATTTGTGGCTCAATGAATACAAAACAATCTATAAATACGGAATGCGACAAGCAGAATGCCAATGCACCAAAAGTCATAAACCAGTCACTAATCCGATGCAGGTGGTCATAAAAGCTAAGTTGCCCTTTTCATTTTTGTCTACCTGAGCAATTAAGAATGTTTGCATAGTTACCAAAATTTGTATGTTATATCAGTGTAGTATGCTTGTTATAACAGCAAGTGATTCTATGTGAATATGCATAAATTAAAATCAAGACTTTTTGCTTGTTACGGCTGTGATCTTGTTATTTCTGTGCTTGTTATAACCAAGTTTGACTGTATTTATTTTTCTCTTCTATTAATTGCAGAAAAAGATTCATTCGATTTAAGAAAATTGAATATGGCTGAAATGTAACACTGCATCCATTAATCAACTTGTTTCAATGTTAAATTTAAACCTTGTATTATTTACTTGATAATCATTGAAATATGAGAAGATATTATACTAATAGAATTTTCATATTTTCAGAATATTCTTCAGTGGAAAGATCGCCATTTTGCCTCGCTCCTTCTTGAACCTCGTAGCCTCCTTATTGTTCAAGATGATATGTATCATAAATTTCTGCACGGTATTGAAGAAATAAAAGAAGATATTATTTCGGACCAAATAGCTAACATTAATCAGTGTACAGCTACAGTGGGATCAACTTTAGAAAGACGTACCAGGATATCGCTCACTGTTCGTCATGTTCCAAATACCTTGAAGACCAAAGTCTTGCTCACAAAATCTCTTCTTGGGAAGTGACATTTTAATATAAGGTCTGACAAAATAGCAGTAAAATGCTCTGCAAATGACTTATCATGTACTTTCACTACAAGTTTTTTTGTCCACATTGGACAAATTAGAAGTGTATTATAAAATGTTGAAATAAACAGTTAAGCTTGGATAAACTTAGTTTTTGATATGATTTTAATGATAGTTTTGAATGTATAATAAATGTAATTGTTCATTTTTCAAAAAATGAAAGTTGGCCAGCAGTTGCAATGACACCAGATTACCTTGGGTTGATAGTAAAACAGTCCATCCTTTGCTTTCATTGTATTTAGAATTAACTTTCTTTTTCCTATTCCCATGTGACATGTAATCAAAAATCTACATAGTTACCAACAAAAATTTTCAGATATGATGTTATTGAATGATCCATCTATTTGATGGCTGATAAATATTTTCACTTCATGTACATGAACATGTATAGTTTTTGGACTCTGGAATATGTGTGAACATGTGTAGGCTTCCTGGTACATATGTGTACATACACCTTACAAAAGGATCTTGTTTCAAACATGTTTATTGTGTAGAAATCTTGAAGTAGGTGATTTTTATATCTTATCTTATTTGTTTATAAATAATTTTGACAGTTTATAATAGGTGGCTGAAAATAGGAATAAATGCTCACATCTATCCTCATTTGTCTGATTTAGTCTTGCAAGAGCTGTAATTGAATAAATTCAATTCTAGTTTATTCACTAGACTGCTAGGGCCTGAAGAGTGTACAAATTCATTGTAACTGCATATGTATTGAATTTAGCGGCAGCTAGATTTTCAGTGCTGCAGTCACAATGGGCCATGTATTTTTGTTGGTAGTGTATGGGCTATTAACCTGCAGCCTCCTTACTTGTGGCTGCACATGCTAAATTCTGCTGTGAGTCCATACATCCTAGAAACTCAAAGAACAAGCTAAATTACTTCAAAGATGTTTGGAATTCATATGTACTCTGGCTTGGTTGTGACATAATTGTGAAGTTTGCTTGTTGAAACACAACTTAACTGTCATGCAGTAGGTGCAACTTTTTTTTGGAAACAGTGGCTATGGCTTACCACAAACGGAGGTAACAAATTGACAGTCAAGTATAGACTATTACTTGAAGGTAGTAGATGCTCCATTCTTAAATGCTATAAAATAGCACTAGATGACATAGACTGACTAGCAGCTGGGAAAGTTATTTTGATCAACAGAACTGAAGCCATTGGTCAGTACTGTATGGGCTTCCCCCAATCCCTACCCTATCTAGAGATGGTGGTATTGACTGATATTGATTTTTGCATTTTCAGTAATACTGCTGAAGCCTTCAAGTAGGTTTTGTTGTGCAGCATTCAGAGATAGTTAGGTCGGGCATTTGAGGAAAAATTTGGAGGGACTTTAATATAACTATAAACAAGTATAAAGTTATAGAATTCTTATAGTACTGTGATAGACTAAATATAAAAATAGGGAAATGCTTAAAGTGTAGTTACTCACCTTGAATATAATCTGCAATAGTTATGAAAAGACTGATGGCTAAATTTAAGGTGGAATGGTTAAGTTAATGCATTAAGGTGGGATGAAATTTAATTTAACGGAATTTTAAAATAAGTGCAAGGAAGCAGAAGTGCACTACTCCATCCCTGGTTGTCATAAAGTAGAAAATAGTTAAATCTGGAACATAAAAGAATTGAAAATGCCAATAGTTGTGATGATAGACTTTTGTTAAGTGTTATAACGTCTTCAGTTGGCAGTGTTAGGTGAGAAGTAACATGTGCTATATTTTAAGGAATGCAAAACTTCCCTTTCATCTTTCTTTGGCTTGGAATCTCTCACATCTGAGATTCCCACGTGTTCCAAAGATCATCACGAGAGTATATAGAAAATTCCTTAAAATACAGCACTTGTTACTTCTCACTTAACACTGCCAACTGAAGACGTTATAACTTAACGAAAGTCTATCGTCACGACTATTGGCATTATCAATTCTTTTATGTTCCAGATTAACTATTTTCTACTTTGAAAACCAGGGATGGAGTAGTGCACTTCTGCTTCCATGTTTATGTTAGTGTTTTTATGTGATTGTGCTCAGGCACCACAAAGGGGGATGTCATAGTATAAATTGCTCTAGCATATGAATTTTATAATGAAGAATATTTTGTAATAAATTCATTTTTTATAATATTACATTTTGTAGCAAAATAGTTTTTTAACCACATGCAGGCTTTTGTCAACACATGCACGTTAATATAATAGATTTATTGATATAATGAATTTCTGTATGGAAAATTAACTTTGTGATGGAATCGATAAGTCCTTTTCCTCTATCAAGATATGTCTTTTTCCTTTCCTTTCATGCTTAGTCACTCCTTTTATTGTCTTGTGTATATTTGAAAAATATGCAGGTAGTACTTCATGGTGTGCAGCAAGTTAGGAAAGTATGCTATCTTAAATAAGGCTTCCATTTATTAAAAATGGATTAAATTTTATTGCCATGTGTCTGTGTGCGTGAAAGAATGCGTGCGCGCGCACACACACACAGTACTACTATTACCGTACTTACGTGTAATGACATTAACTGTTCTCAAGTGGCAGACTTGATGTTCCTGTTTTCAACGCAAGTCTAAAACACTTGGTTTTGAAATTACATTCTGCAAGATATGTTTAAACAAGGTTTTTTTTTTTTTTTTTTAAGTAAAATTGTTGTTAGTAATTTGCAAAGATCTTACAGGCTTATAAGAAATATATGCAGTTAATGAGTACAAAAGTTTGAGGCATATTTTAACTTTTTTGAAATAAATTTTCTAATGGTGGTCATCAGTTAAGACATGTTATGATTAGTTTACAGATGGTCACTCCAAGAAAACAGTGCTTCATGCAAAACCAGAAAAATAAATTAGTATGCTGCAATAGGCTATTCAGTTTTTCAAGCACTTAACTGCACACTTTAATAACAGTATTAGTTTCCTTTATTACTCTCCAATTAAGAAATCTTTGTTAAAACCATGACAGTTCCTTTAAATTTAATTATGCCAGTTTCCTTGAACACAAGAGGAAAAATAGCATCTTATACTTCAATAGCCTTCATCACCAAAAACATTCAAGTTGGAGAAATACTTAGCATTAGTAGAGGCATATGATGCAAGAAAGAAAGCTTATTTAGTAAGAGCCAAAAAAAAAAAACCCTTCCTGTTTCCCTCATACATTTATTCCAAAAGCTTGTCTAGTTCAGCCTTGAATTTAAGCTGTCAACTTCCACAATGATGGGTGTTTGTTCCAGCAATCAAAGGCAAATTTCCACACATCTATAACAGTCTTTCCTCAATTTGAATTTATTCCCCACTCAGGTGTGGAATCTGAGTAAGAGGAAAAATCCCATCAGCATTGAGCTTGCACAAACAATTCAAGGCCTTATACACCTCAATCAGATCACCTTGCAGGTGCCTAGTCTTGTCTCCAGATACACTTAAGCCTATTTTTGTAACAGCAACCCTTTGTTCTGCTCACTAATCTTGTTGCCCTTTTCTGTATTCATTCTAGTAGGTCAACATCTTTCCTAAAATTAGGCCTCCAGACCTGTATGCAAGATATGGCCTGACCATTGCCTTATACAAGGGGATAATCCCTCCTTATCCCTGCTAGCAAAATTCCTGTATATCACTGACAAAACCCCCATGAGCTACTCTTGCAGCCTGCCTGCACTGCTCAGAAAACTTCATATCTGACTGCACAATTACCCCCAGATCTTTTTCATTCTCCAATACACTGAGTGTAGTACTACACAGTTGGTATATTACTCTGGGATTACTGCTACCCACATGCAGTACTTTGCATTTGTCAATGTTAAATTTCAGTTCCCACCTCTCAGCCCATCTGCAAAACTTTTCTAGATCATGTTGCAGTAGTGTACCGTCCTTACTGTCATTAACAACCCTACCAACCTTTATATCATCTGCAAACTTGGACATTTAAGCCTGATATACCTTCATCAATATCATTGATAAATACAGAAAACAATAATGGTCCCAACAATGACACACAGGGAACTCCACTAATAACATTATTCCATGAAAACTAGTGTCCACTGATTACCACCCTATCTTCTCCCACTCAACCATTCTTTTATCCATTGTAGCAATTTGCCCTTCATGTCATACTGCTCTGACTTGTACAATTGTCTTCCCTGTGTGACAGTATCAAAAGCTTTCCTAAAATCCAAGTAATATGATATCAATTATTTTGTGTCCAGTTCCTTTGTGACCACAAAGGAACTTGCCAATATACAAGAATTTTCTCCAATATACAAAATGCCAGTATACAATATTGGCATTTTCTTTCTTTCCTTTATTGTTCTGATGGACAAAAATTAACAGAACAGCTTATACCAGTTCAACTACAAACTTCCTTTATCATTTTTGTTTATAGCCAAGTGAAAAATTGCAATCCAATGGTAAAAGTGAAGACATGACAGATAACCAAAGGGGAAAAAAAATTCCACATACTAATATCAGAATACTTCGTTTCCTACTGTTTTCTGTTTCCCCCCCCCCTTAAATTTTGTATATATTTTTTTTTTTTTGTGCTTGTTCTGTTCTCACAGTAGCAAAGCATCACGTTGCAATGGTGAAATGTCAAACAGTTGATCACAAGTGCTTAAATTCAGGAAAATGTATTATAAGCCTCTCATAAACAAAAACATGTTTTAGCCGAGTAAACTAATTTTTATAAATTAAAAAATGCATAAGGCAAGATAAAATACATGTAACTTTAACTGCTATTTACATTAATAGTAATTCTAAAAAAAAAATTAATATATGGCCACCAGTGTGTAGTTGAATCTTTTATATTAGTAATTTCTCACTTAAAGAAAATATTATGGAGGGCTTTTAAAAGTTTGTAAATTCTTTAATTTATAAAACATTTGTTTATTAATTAGTAATGACTGGTTAGCAAGAAGTAAATGGCACTAATTACAGAATAATAGATATCATTTGGCAAAAATAACATGCTGTTACTCAGGAATTAAACACCCCCCCCCTCAGAGTCAATTGATAACACAAAAAATGGAAGTCAGAGGTGACCCTGAAACAACTAGGTAGCTGTAAAATCCTGATTGACAGGAGTTGATGTGCCTCGAGATGGCTGATTACTTGATCTTGCAGTTAGGTTCAAGAGAATCTGAGTTTGGAGCTCCTTTATTGCATGCTTGTTGCTACTAATTATTTGTATCAGCACGTTAGAGAAAACACTAGAAACAGTAAGAATATTCTAGACTTGCTCACTATATACGAACCAGTTGACATCATAGGGTGCACAATGCAGGAACTATTAATAGGAAGTGATCACACAGCTCTTAGTTGGAAGGTGAAGAAAAAGGCTGCATGCAGTTAAAAAGTAAAGACACTGGTTTAATTTCAGGAAAGAGGGCTATGACAGTTTTAGTATCCTACATGCCCTCTACAATTGCACAGATAGCAGGAAGGTGAATACATATAGAATTGTAGAACAACTTTAATGCAATAGTCACAGAAGCCATGAATGTATATCTCTCTGTACATTAGTTTTCCTCCTAGTGATATTTATTCGAGCCAATGGGAGAAGAGGTGTGGCAATTATCACTTATTCAAGCCAATGGGAGAAGAGGGTGGGACAATTGTCACTTTTTTTTTATTGGAGGCATAATTGCCTCCATAACATTCACTAACCATGCATGTGCTTCACTGTCTAATTCATGACCACACCCTGCATCATTTGATGTTCCATTGTAATGTTAGCTGATGAAGGGACCATTATAGTTTGTATATTTGTAAATAGTTTAATATTTTCTAAATATTTGTATAGTTTGTAAATATTTTAGTCCTGCTCTTTCAGATGCAACAATATTCCTCATGCATTATGGAACTGGAAGCAAAAGGCCTTTTCCTAAGTGATTATGTAAACACAGGTAAATAATGACAGTGATATTTATTTGACCTTGAATGCTGTGTGTTGGATAGCCAATGGGAGAAAAGGGATGCGGGTCACTCAGTACAAGTGAGTGGGGCAATTACATCACTACAAATGCGACTGGGGTTCGAGCCAGTCACCACCAAATACGGAAGATGTGGAAAGGTCAGAGAATGACCACCGCATATTACTAATGCTCCTAAAAACCAAAACTACAAATGCACAGGGAAATAATTAAATAGGTAATTTCCTGATTAGATATTGATCAGTGTTTTGACAGGTGTGTCTTTTATGTAGAAAAGATTAGACTTGCTGTGTCGTGCCCTACATTTTACGTAGAAAAATGTGCTGGTGTTGGCAAGCAAAGCCCCCTAGTATACCATTAAGAAAACTATAGTACAAACAGGATACAGAAATGGCTGAATATGGATCTGGCATTAAGTACAGCAAAAATATGGCATGGGAGAGTTAGGGTGAAAAGTATTGAAGCATAAAACAGCTACAACTTGATCTGTAGTAGTACGACAGAAAAGGTTAGGTATCAGAGGCTGAGTATGAAGAATCACTCTGATCAAAGAAAGGGGACAAGGAGTTTACCATGTAAAGATATGAATTCATAGGATTGTGGACTGCTGATGATAGGTTGTGTGGCTGCCACCTGCAGTCAGTCTGCATTCAGGAAGGTGACAGCTTTAAAGCTCTCTCTTTCCTAAATGCTGAAAGTGCAAAGAGAAAAACAGCCTAGCAACTTCCTGATCATGTCTCATACAGAAACTGATACTTCTAAAACTGGTATCTTCTGTGCTCTGGGCAGCATTCTTTAACCATTTCTACATAATATTAGAATTGGCTGCCAGTTATTTATATCTGCTAATACATTGTCAACACAACAGAAAAATGTGCTTGTGCTCTTTCCTCCGTTACTATGAGCTCTTTTCACTTTTATCAGCTATACTTTATTTCTTGAGAGCACTTAATTTTTCTACCTTGCTCTTAATATAAAGAGTGGCCACAAATCCCTCTTCATAAAACTAAAACAGGGCATGTGATACAAACCTGAAACCATTTCCTGGTGACATGATGTCTTCAAGTTTTTATTCACCAACTGGAAAATGTGAGTGCTGAAATAGATGGCAGTATAATTGCAAATCTGTAATTATGGCAGAATTTTGCCTTTTGCACAAGTTGTTACAAAGTGTATGGACCTTTGGAGAAGCTATTGTCATGGGTATCTGGACGTGTTACGGAATTTCTTTATGCCCTAGTTTCAGAATGACAGTGAGGACAACTTGATTTTCCAACAAGATCTCTGCCTTATTACCACAAAGAAGTTTGTGCATACCTGAACATGGTCTTTTTTTGGAAGTGGATTGGAGGACTAATTTTGTGATCTCTGCTAATCTGACTCCTTGGGATTTGAAAAAGACCAGGTATGTTCTGCCTATGCTAGGAACCATTATAGAACTTAATGCATTTGTGAATTAATTGGCTGCATGTTGATGGGGATATATTGCACTGAATATGGAACTGCATTATAGGGGAACATCTGCAGTGTAACTAAAGGTGCCCACATTACCACAAAGCTTGTGCATACTTGGAATATTTCTAATTGCAAAACAAACCTGAAACCATATCTAAGTATTAGAGGATATCCTCCAAAACCTGGACATAGTTTCAGGTTTGTGTGTTTTCTTATATAAAAAGATGTGGGTGATTAAGTTTTGTAGAGTAGGACCTATTACAGGGCAATAATAGATCCAACACTACAAATCAAGGTTTTTTTTTTTTTTTTAAATCAGCCCTATTTCATTTCTAATGATCAGTGAAGCTGGCAATACAGAGCGAATGCTAAAACTCACTGCTGTAATTTTAATAGATATAATTAATTTTTATGATGGGACAAGCACTAAATCTGGATTAAATACTAGAAAACAAACCTTTGTACAGTAACTATCAAGATAAAAGCACCTTTTATCTTGAGATATCAATTCTGTATGTAAAAAGTATCATTTCTATCTGTTTCTTTGGAGTTTAGGAAAAAGCAAAAGAAAGTGCCAGATGTGTTAGGAATTTTACAACAAAAATTAATATGAAGACAATCATTTTTATTAACCGACTTAACATTTTTACATCTGTACATTATATAACATTATGCAAAACTTTAGAAGTATCAAACTTCAAAAATTTACAGAGTAAATTACTTTAAATTTCATAACCTTTAACATCAAGACTTCGCTTAATTTTATGGAGAGTCCATCTTTTTTTTGAAACAAAAGCTCTCATAGTATTTTGTGTTCAAAAGATCAAAGTAATCTATCTAATTATAGCAATTTAATTGACCAATAAAGTATTTCAAACAGTGAATATTATCATTACTTACAATTTTTTGGAGAACTTGTAAAAAGTTCAAGTTGAATTCATTTAGTGCAAATTTTATTAAACCTCTTAAGAAAAACTTGTAAGTCACTTATCAAACATTTCACGAATGGTTCAACTACACACCTTACTGAATGAACTGTATATTCAAGTTAATATAACCACACATGAAGAAAAATTTCAAGAAACTGATGTCAAATTTTCATTATAACATAATGACCTCTTGATTTATGTTAATTTGGAACTGATAGTTTATTAACCTGCAGTGGGCATTGCAAAAGAGGTGCACAATAGGTGTACTGTAGCATCTTGTGCAACACTATTTTTGGGAATAAAAGAATAGTTTTAAATGGGGCACTTTAGAATTTAATTTTTTATCCTGACAATATATTAAAAAATAAGAACAAATACCTTTTAGTAATTGTTGTATAATTAAACCTAAAGCAAAACATGGGAAAATTAAGCATGAAGTGGGTACATTTTAAAACCAACAATTTTTTACAAATAAGTTAAACTTCCTTATTTATAATTCAATCTTGCAGACAAAACTTGGCATTTCAAAGTTTGTAAAATAAAGCTTTTAGTAAATCAAAAGCTTGATCTTGGAAAATTTTCAGCAGCTGTACAGTATGTTGCCTTCTGAAACCAAAATGAATTGGGGAAATGGTACTTAATACACTTCTGTATTTAATCTACATTTTATAGACATGTACAATAAAATTTTGTTCTGTAAAATTTGCATAGCTTTTCACCATTATCTTGAGTAATAAGAGCATGAAAACCCAGAAGTCATAAGAAATAAAATTTAAATATTTATTCAATATTACTTAATCCTCAATGATTGTATTACAACAAGGCCAGGAGCTTTGTCATTTTAGTGGCTCTACCCAGCATAGAAATGCTTTTCCTGTTATAATGAAATCTACCAACCTTGTGGCCTGATTTTGGGACAAAACATCACTATTTTTACTACCTTATCTGTGACAGCACAACATAACAAATCAGTATAATTCACTTTGATTTTCCTATGATATAATAATGCTGAAAATAAAGTGTAAATATATATGCATTAAAGAATGAATGTATCAATTGGCTTCCTTGTTTCATTTTCCAATTCTAATCATGTTGTAATAACAGATGAAGTTTTCTTAGTTAAGAGTATTTGCCATATGTGCAAGGAAGCCATACATTTGGCACATATCCTCCCATTATATCTTCAGGAAAATTGTCTGCAGCTTATGAACTTCTTTTCAGGAATGGTTGGTGTTTATAAATTGGAATGTCACTATATCTCCAATTAAGAAATAATGATGCAGATCAAAATTAAAGAAAACACCAGGCACATTAAAATTAACACTGATATAATTCTAATTTAATGTTTAAATTTAAGTTCTTGTGGTTGACATGGTACCTATAATGCTATGCCCACTACAGGCTTTAAAAAAAAAAAAAAAAAAGCAATTTTAACTAACCACCCATACATTTGAGGTTCAATTTACTGAAGAGTCAGACTTGTTTTAAATAGTTTGTCTCTGTCCTGCATATAGATACAAAAGGGACATGATTTTGACATTAGGCATAAATTAGCTTTTTCTTACATGTAATAAAATTAGAACTTTCAATCCTGTTTCTTGGTATATAATGTTTAAAGATGTCATTTGTATATCAAGTGCTGTTCTCAAAGATGGACAAATAACAGATTAAAATACAAAAAACACATCTAAATATTATAAAGGTAAATATATGCATGCTTTGAGAATTCATTTATCTCAGAGTTGTATAAATATTTTCAAATCTATTTAAGAAAATGGATTTAAGAATTCTTGCAACAGAACATTTAGTATGTTTGAAAAATAGCTTTTTTCCCCCCTCTTTTCATGTTGTATTTGTTGCAGTAAAAGAGTAAAGATGATAACAGGTGGAGATTCTGATAATAGGTATACTGTTCATCAGGTTTGACTATAATCATTCTTACTCAATTTGCAAAAATTAAGGGTCTGTGAGAGTATCACTAATGTGGAGAGGTCTAAGTTCAAATCCTGGCAGCAGGTGGAGAAATTCTTATAGGCCTCATTAATCAGGAGTGCAGTCAATTAGCTGATCACAGGCTCAGAACATAGTAAAAACAAACTGTGAATGGTTTATAATACTTTCCTAATATAGTTAGCCATCTTAAGAGTGAGGAACTGCATTCAGCTCATTTATCAGTCTGATTATAGGATCCAGCAACACATCACCTTTTGATTAAATGTAGTGTAACTGAGTGCTTGTGTAGGAGATTATATGTAAACTAATTTTGAAAAAGTTATCATGGTAAAAGTTTTTTTTACTACATAAGTCTATCAATGTCCTTTCCAAATTACATGAGTAATTTCCTTGTGTTATTCCAGGTTTTTAAAAAATATGCCTGTCTACTGGCAGGAATGAGACCTAAAAAAATAAAAATGGTCCAATAAATCTTTTTCATATTTAAATATTCACATGGGCAAAAGGGAGGAAAAAAAAATCCCTTTTCAAACCTAGACATTTTATGAGTAATAATCATTTGCAATATCTGAGGTGAATGCAATAAGATCTTAGATAATTCTCAACTTTAGAACTATTTTGAAGCAACCTATGCCCCTTATTGCATTCATTTTTTTCCAATTTAAAGAATGATGATATTCTTGATTAGAGTATGTCTGCAAACTGGATGGAATGCCTAAGAGAGAGAGAAATTATGGATAGAATGGTATACTAGGCAAATATACCATTCTTTTCTCTTCAAGTGTTTTCTTGGTGCAGTATAACTTTAGTCGTTTTTGTGCCAATCAAATCAAAATCTCTTCAAGTGAGTGCAAGTGCAGACACCATGCTATGATTTTTTAGATGGATTGGTTGGTGATGATTAAACTGTGATGCATCTCTTGCTTGTGCTTCCAATGAAAAGTGACACATTCCAATCAAGTTGTGCTCATAATCACTTTGAAAATTCTGTTTGTGCATTATAGAATTTTGCCTACACCCTTCTGAAATTTAAAAAAAAAACTTGCAACAGAACATTTAAATGTGCTGGAAAAATAGCTTTTAGAATCTGATAACATGCAAGAATCAGCTTGAAAAGGATGAATCTAATGTAGTTTCAGAAGATATTGAAATTCTAGAAGTAAAAATATTGCAAGATAATTCTTACTTTCTGGGGGAGGGGAATAAATAAAAAAGCAGAAATGAAATTCATTGATTTTCCTAATAAAAATATTACAAGTGAAAAGTAATACTGGCTATTTTTGGAATTGTCTAAACTGCAAGGAAAGAACTGTTCTCATACCTAAAGCCAGTTATTTTGAAGGAACCAAATTTCCCATTATCCAAATATTATTCATTGTTCATTTCTGAACAATGAGGAACCCTATAATGATCAAGACATATCATCTAAACTAATAATTCTACATTCATTAAACTTATACAGATCAAGAAATACTGATGGAACTATACTCAGTTGACCCAAGTACAATAAAAGAAAAACCTATCACAAAAAGTGGATACTGGGATGTAATGACAATTAACTGTTAAATCAGTTATGTAACAAACTGATCTGACATTAGAAAAATAGAGGAACAAGACTACTACCCACTTTTCCACTGCTAAAAGAAAACCAATATTAGCAAAATGATGCACAGAAGCAAATATATACAGTATCAACCAAAAAATAAAATTATTTGCCAATCTGTTCTTTAAATTTATTGAAACTATCTGTTGCCACAACATTAGATGAAGTTTATTTCAACAATTGATTACTCTCTGACTAAAGGCTAATTTCTGATTAGGGCTTCTTTACAGCTAACCAAAGAGATATGTATCACCTACTAGATTTTTAAGTCAGACGTTTTTGCAACAATTGAGAGTGAACTCCAAAGGTGGGTTTGAAACATCCTTGTTAGACCAAGATTGTAAGAGTAATTGAGTACAGGGTTTTCTCATTCAGTCCGTTCATGAAACTCACACTACATGGTCTTAAATGTCAATTTTTTTTATAATTTTTGATTTAGTGATCTTCCCCTAGAGGTCTCATTAACTACTGAGTTTGCTACCCAAATGGTATGTCATTCAGGAATTACTGCTACCAAATGCCATACCCTGCATTTATAAATGCCAAACCCTTAATTGCCTGTTTTACAGCATAGTTGAATGGATTACTATTCATGATTAAATAAAACATTCCCAAAAAAGTTAACTGTTATGATGTGCCAAATTTTCAGAGCTAAAATTTTGTGGACCCTGTAACAGGAGCCTTATCAAGGACAAAAAGTTATTGGAAAAGGCTAAAGAATGAAAGTGTTTTACAAACCCATTCCTCCTTCCACTGAGAAATTGTGTAGAAGGAAGAAAATTCAAATTGGCTTTGAAGTCTAATTTATTAGTATTTTTTTTTTATTAAAAAAAAGTAATATGGTCAAATCTATTTTAAAATCTGTCAATATTCTTTGAAATATGGAAATAATTTAATCCAATTATTTGTATTATATACACTGGATGGTGCTCACCACTCGAAAAAAAATTCTAGTAATGATGTTTTTCTCAAAAACTTGTAGGCATCATATAAAATGCAATTGCTAATGGGAGCAATACATCAAAGTTAATCCAAAAACCATCCAATAATATACCATGATTTCAACTGTTGGAAAATACACTGCTCCAGGAAGCAAATAATTATCAGTCTGGTATAATATTCTATACAATCTTAAGAGACTATAGAGACAGTTCAAGAATCTTCCATTATTGAAGGGTTAGTTTATAGCAATGACTTCTTTGGATACTCTAGAAAACATTAGCACAGCAGTTTTGTTATCTGCACTTAATAGTTCATTGTTTTACTGATGTATTTTTGCAATAATATCACTGTATATAATGGCATAACATTGCCAACATCAATCAATAATCTGGCAGTGCTATTATGGGCAAGGTAAAATAATATATTTCTAAACATATCAATTACATTTTCCTTAACGTGCTGAAAAGTTTGTGAAGTAACTGGCCTTTTTTTTTTAATAGCTATTTCACTGTTTACCCAGCTGTAACTATCTTTCAAGCCCTTCCCTATTAAGACTGAGTATGGATTACCAAATATATATCTTCTTATATAGGTAGGGGAAATAATATGAAAAGATATAGGGATGGAGGGAGAGATTGAGAAAGAAAATGCAATGGTAGGAGTAAAATTATACAGATAGTAAAATTTGCAGATGATATTGTGCTGATCTGACAGAGAAGTAGGTTTATAGATTGTTCTGAATACTTATGGAAAGTTGTGAAGAACACAGAACTGAAAATAAAATTTTAAAGCTAAATTATGACAGGAAGGGATGAGAAAATATAACTATTAAAATGGATAAGTCACTAGTTACAGATACCTTGCCAACCTGCTAATGGGCAAGTAATTACAACTAGAACTGCAGTGGATAAGATATTTGAAAAGAGGAAATAGATATTTACAGAGAGAATGTATATAGGAAGGAAGACTAGAACTGAAGCTTTCGAGATGTAAGTGTGGAGGAAATCTGGAAGGGGGAAACAGACAAATAGGGTCAGAAATGAAATATCGAGGAGAGGAGACCTGCACAGAGATATCACCTTGGCTACGTTCAAGTAACAGAATTAATATTGGCACAGCAAAATATTAGTTGCTCTGTTGCCCATGTCTCTATTTTCCTGTCACTGTTTCTAGTGTATCCAGACAAGGTATACCTCCAATGTTTTTTAATTAATGAAGTTATTAAATAATGAATTCATAGTGTGCAGATTTCTTCTTGATGATTTTAGAAGGGAAGGAGGCTCTGTTTGTGACAAAATATAAAAAACTTTATTAGTAATGGAAACAAAACTGGAACATGT
The DNA here is from genome assembly GCF_048544385.1 of Mastigoproctus giganteus. NCBI lineage: Eukaryota > Metazoa > Arthropoda > Arachnida > Uropygi > Thelyphonidae > Mastigoproctus > Mastigoproctus giganteus. Next base: position 202,716,306 of record NC_143577.1, read on the forward strand.
GTTGGACAAAGCTATAGTTAAATGGTAAAGAAGAGAGCAAGTGAAAAGTGTGACATGGTAAAACAGGTCAATGAAGGGGGGGAGGTTATTCATACTTTTCCAAACTCCTTTCCCTCCATTATCTTGACAACTTGAGTGTATCTTAATTTCATTAATTACAAATCACAACACAGAAATGGGCATGCTGCTAAAGATTCACACTTTAAAATACCATAGAGAGCAAATAAAACTTCAGAGTTGCAATAATAAAACTGTTTGTTGCAAAAATATGAAAAGTTTAAATGTTGGAGGTTAAATGTGCTTCTAAAATTTCCATTCTGTTCAGCACACAGATCTTCCAGGGCAATTTATGTATGGTTCCCACTTTCAGTCATGGATAGCAGTAAAATTAACATCTGTAAGTAGTTATCTGCTGTAGAAACCCAAGCTACTATGCAGAGGTAGCAGTTCACCAATATAATTGAATTCAGTTGTGGTCAATATTTGTCCATGTTTTGTACCTGCTTTTGATAAGTTTTGGTAGAGAATAGTCAAGGAGGATATTTAAAATTAAATAAATTTTTATTATGTAATTGAATGAGATGTCATACTATAACAAAACTAGAAGACTGAAAAGACACTTCTAGGATTCATGCATAAAACAGTCACTACTTACCACTGGGCCATTATTGCTAATAAATATTGGTCAAGAGAAAGAAAAACTAATAGAGGACTAATATAGTATAATGATCTTTACTTCTGATATATATTTTTCATTAGCTAAAAAAAAAAAACAAACAAACTTATATTTGAATTTTGATGCATATTACATTAACATGGCCATTTTCTATTACAAAGGAAAAATAATGTAATGCTAGATGGGTAACCTTGTTTGATAACAGTATATAGGTAATAATCACTTCTAATATATATATTAGCTAAAAAAAATCTTTTATTTATACATTTGAATTTTAACACATTGACCTGGCAGTGGTGAAAGTAACAAATGTTTCACTATGTCAATTAGAAGTTCTGTTTCAGATAGAACATTGCTTGAATGCAATCAAGTATACCTTATTACACTGAAAGAAAGGGAGTATTCTTTAGACTGTATGAATAAATTTCTAAAGAGAACTGATAAGAAAAAAAAATTCTGAACCTTCCACATTAGAAATTCCTTAGAAATTGCAAGCAAGTAGCTAAGTATCTGCAATATCAAGGAAACTGTAGATGAATCAGACACTTCGTGCATGATTATTCAACTAGTGATACAAAAGTTTTGTTTTATGCATAATCCTAATCTCTCAGCAGACTGAGGGAAAAGTGACTTTTGCACAAAAAGATAAAGAAACCCTGAGGTAGATATCTAATCACAACTTACAATGTAAAAGTATAATGAAAATATTCTGCAAGTGCAATGCTAAAAATGGAAAAAAATTTTGTTATTAAATGAAATGCTACAATGTTTTTAATTCCACTCTTCTTGGTATCAAACCATCCCCTTCTTTAAAGTAAATGCATTCTGAAGCCTATAACTGAGTTCCTAATTATCTGTAGCATTAATTCACACATTTCCATCAATAAATAACTAGCATCACGTTCTTCATGAGATTGCTAAACTTCCCTTTTTTAGACTGCCTACGTTTTATCATGTTTCCAAAATTACTGTTTGAAATTTACACAAGCATATATGCCTGTGTAAAACATTTTGTCATTTGCATCTGAAATGTGTATGGACTAAAAAAAAAAAAACCCCTTTATATTTTCACTTCACTGTTGGTCACTATCTGTTTTCTCTTGGGTTCCATGTTTAATTGATCACACCAAGAAAACTGCTCAGCATAATTGAAAATATTTCAGGGTTACAAAACTATCATGCTTAATTGGTTGAATTTAACTTGAATAAAATTTTAGCTTGTACCTTTGGACAAACAGAACCATAGGAGTTTACATGTTCCAGGGCTTTTACATTTGGGAGTTTTACATGTTTGTCACTGCACATTCATATATGCATGCATTTTGAACATGTAATTTATAAGCACACTAATCACTAAATACCCAATTAATATTTTATCAGTAGCAGGTCACATGATGCAATTCACATTGCTACTATATCAATTTAGAATGAAAAACATGTCCCACACCTTGAACATATTCTACAAGCCAATAAAGTAATGTGTTAACAAATTTGGCGACCAATCTAATGAGGAATGTTAAATCCAAAGATAAATACATTGCTACATGAACAAGTTCTAAGATTTTACAATACCAATAAGGCTTTACTGTGTATATTTGTTATGCAATAAAAAAATATACTAGAAAATGGCTCAAATTAGGTTGTGAATAGGTTTTATATAGCTTTCTACAGAATAAGAAAATGCATTACTTAAGACGATTTCTAAACATACACAACAAATTCTTCATAGATATTTTTTCAAAAAACAGTGTGCATATTTGGTTGAAACTTCAACACCTGTTGCATTTATAATTGCAAAATACATTCAAGAACTTCTTAGTCAAAACTGTTTATTCAGAGTCTTTGCTTTTCACAACAGTGATGGTAAGATTCCATGTGTTTGTTTCTCCAAGGTTCCATAAGATTTAGTTAAAAAAATAAATGGATACCAGAGAAATTTCATTTGAAAATATGTTTTATTAAGTTAGTTTTTCCTTCCCATTCTTGGACCATGTGTTGGAAATCATTCCTAATTTTAAGCTAAAAATCTTTAACAAATATTTTAATATTCTGCACAAATAAAATTTGGCATGGCTCTTATGGCTAGAAAAACATACGGCCAGCCACAACAATCATATCTGACAAGAAAAACAGATGGGTTATATAACTAAGGCTATGCATTTTTACAGCAAAAAAAGTAAATCTGTAAGAAAAGTTTTGGGTTTTGCAATCATTTCAATAAAATTTTAAACTACTTGACTCTGCAAGGTAAAAAAACTTCATAAAATGCATTATAAAAAAGGTTGGGTAATGCAGCATTTCTCAACCTTTTTCATAATGCAATCTACCTAATTCATAAAAAAAATCTGCAATCCATGATTTAGCAACTGTATTTGGAAACAGGAATTCATTGTTTTGGTTTTTCTTGATTATTAATAAAACCAAAGAGGAAAAAAGTACTTAACTATTAACATACATATTTTATTAAGTAACTCAATTATACATATAATTTATAAATATTTTATTTATTTATTTTGTGATCCTTGTGCTTTAACAAAAAAATTTGTGACCCACCAAGATTTTTTCTCCTCTTACCAGTGGGTTGTAATCTATACATTGAGAAAATGGTAAAAGTTGCTAATTTTGCTTATCTACACTAAGAAATAACAAATTTCATGTTATTTTAAATGTAGATCAAATAATAATGACGAAAACATTCTTTAAGTATGGAATAATATACTTCAAATAAGTACTTCATCCTTCAAACATGAAATGAAATTGTCATTACACTTTCAGCAATTAAATCTTGTTAATGAAGTTTATTTAAAATTCATATAAAACTTTTTATAATAAAATGGACAAGTGATCCTTATCACCTAAGAGAGAGAGAGAGATTACAATAAGCTTTTGCAAATAGGAGAATCAGTATATATATCAGAATGGCAATGCACATTCACAATAAAATACTCATATTTACAGAAAACAGATAAAACAGTCATGTAAATATTCTTAACGAAGGTTACTTTAAAAGCCTTTAAAATGAGTAAAAATATCACATCTCATATGACTAGAATATAGATAACATCACAATTAAGATTCTCACACAATTATAGGTTTAACGTTAAAATTAGCACACAGCCTAACTAAAAGGAAAAAGTTACAATAATTATGTTTCAAAAGTGTGAAACAAGAAAAAAAAAAAAAAAAAAATCATCTAGATTTCTTGTTCCAAGCTTTCAGTGGAAACCTCTTCCTCAGTAACTCATTTTCATCTATGGTATCTATCTCAGTTTGCCAGAGGAATCTGTAGCCTATTGCCAACCATAACAGAGTCATACCTGACAATAAAAAAAGATAGATTATAATTAGTGAAATGCCTATTTGTAAAAAATGAATGCAAGTCCTCTAAATTTAATTTCACTATAGATAAGGCAAAGATCTCTTTAAGGCCCTCTTAAATTAAAAATTAAAAAAGACTGACAAATTCATGTACAATTAACATGCTACTGCTTTGAAGTGCACTTCATCGAGTGAGTCAAAATATGTTATTTGGCAACAAAAACACAATTTAATACAGTGAGATAAACAAAATGCCACTGAATTAACAACCAGAACCTTTTGAGCTATAATTTTTCATATACTTACTACTTACTGCAAAAATAAAACATATACATTGCTGTACTACTGTAAATACACTAATGCATAGTTATTTTTATAGTAAAAAGTTAAGAACACTTTTTTAAAGTTTAAAAATTGAAAAATTAGGTGTAGAGAGGATTTGAAAAGTAAGTTGATAAAATGACTAAACAAACAATAAGGAACAACCTTTTCTCATTAACAAAAAAAAAAAAAAAAAAAAAAAACCTAATTTGGCAAATTTCAAAATAAGAAATCAAAATCTTAGCTGTAAACTTCTTTAAATTGGTTTTAATTAGCATACAGCTTAAGTAAAAGGAAAATGTTATAATAATTATGTTTAAAAAAGTAAAACAAGAAAAAAAAATCAGAAAATTTTGGAAGTTCACAAAAAAAAAAAAAAAAAAAAAAAAGGACAGTGTGAAGTTCTCTAAAATTTCTAACTTGATTTAATCTGTTGTTTCCCCATCTAAAATATGCAAAAATATTTAGAATTTACACATAACTTCAGTTTTCAAATGCACATGGAGGAGGAGGAAGGAGTTAATCAGCTGGAATCAAACCAGTCAAAGAAATTCTCCTCCTCTTAGTGACAAAATGTTTGACCTATCTGGAGGGGGAGAGGGGAAAAAACAAAAAACAAAAACACCACAGATGAATGGATTATGAGCATTAGTAGTATTTGTTGTATTGCTATTTTTTGGTGTCATATTTCCAATTATAAGTGAATGAATAATTTATAAATTTTGTGTATTACACTTTTTACAAATTATTTAAACAAAATGGCTATGCATTATATAAATCTTATGAACAGGACTAACATTTAGGATAAATAAACTGCAAACAAGGATGCTGACATGCCAGGCAATTATTTAGTGGTGCCTCTTTTTACTGGCTTCAAAAGATACCTCTTGTCTTGGGTGCAATTCAATTTGAATTACTGATTTTTGCTTATAGTAAATTTCAATTAATTATGAAAAAGAGGAGGTCCAAAGTACCATCATACCATCAGAATTATTCTGATAAATCATGATATATTTTATGCTTACTTACCAGACATAAAAATTGGAAACAGAGCTGCTCCTTTAAGTGAAATAGTTCCATACAGAAATCCTTCCATGAGAAAATAGGCAAAGTAAACCAAAAGGGAACACACACTTAAACCCAAAATGCTGGTGGAGAAGGAAACAATAATAATATTTAATACTCAACAATAATATGGTAATAATATTGAAATATATTATGTGAAAATGAATATATACACTTTATTTATAAAAGTGACTGATTTTTTTTTATTATCAATGCTCAAATTTCACAGATTAACACCTTAGGATGTGGAAAATGAAGGCATTTTACCTATGTGTTTTGAACCACTACTTTTATTACAACTTAAATCCGCAGCATTAATAAGTAATCTAAAAACATCCAAATTGGTAACAAAAATAATAAAATAATAATAAACATAGGGTTGAGAGCTAAGTAGTCAGCACAAGAGTGCAGTAGCACTTGCATCTGAGTTAACTGTGGACCACGTGACTGATAAATACAGTTAATAATCACGTACTTCTCAAAATTATTATTTGTAAACTCCTCTGACCAATTTAATTGTGCTGTATTATATAGGGAACATATCAACTAGATCAAAGCATTACACTGTAATATTACTTGAAACTAAAAGTTGTATAATACTTTGAGAACATGCACGTCCTTGTGGGAACTACTGGTGTTGGAGAGTGGATGAAGAATGAATTATAAAGTGATGGTGAAATTAATTATTATTAATGTTTATTTTTTTAAATAATAATACACACAAAGTACTCAATTCATTCCCTCATATCTCATAAAAAATATGTAATCAGCATGACTTTTACTGTGATTTTGACTGTTGCACTTTTCATGGCCTTTGAAAAACACTTAACTGTTTTTTTTAATTCCTCTCCCCACCACTATAGCATTATCTCTGTAAACTGCAATGAGCATTTCATGTATTTTCATGGCCAACTTTTTAGGATGCAGGACATTAGACCTGTCCAATGTGAACATGGAAGTATGTGATAAAATTTGAGTTTTTTGCAGTCATTGTATCATGTATTTTTCAGCAATCCTTGTTGTTGTTCCTATGTGGTTTCAATGTTTTAAAGTCATGAGTGATTAAATTTGAAAGAGTCTGTAATTCTGCCAAGACACAAAAGGAGGGAGTACATGATAAAGGCCTTGTCGATCAATTCGGCCCTGGAGAAACTGCAAAAGGCTCATGGGGTAAAATTTTTCTCTGTGTGATCTGTGCTTGTCTATAAATAGAACATGTATTTTATACATGTTCTATTTATAGACTTCAAAGGAGGATTTGACACCCTTTAGTGGCCAAGTGCACACTGCCAATTTATACTTGCAAAATGCCCAAAACATCTCTACTTTTTGATAAAGAGCTATTTTAACAACAGATTTGTAATTATGCAAACAAAATTTCCATCTGCCTAGATCCGTTTTATTGAGGCTGTCTACAAGGCTCAATTATAGGACTAACTGTTTGGAATTTAATTCTTGACAGCTGGCTGGTAAATACACTTGACATGATAATTTACAAATGATAGCATACAATGGCAATTTTGCAATTTTTGTTCAAGCTAATTTAGATCTGGACTTGAAGAATTCTGCTCTCTCTAGGTTTTCTGTTTGGATCAATGTTAATGAACTGACTGTTTCAGTGAATAAATCTAAAATGATGATTTCTGATGGCAAAACTTAACTATAATATTATTAAATTTGAAAATACATATTTTTCTTGTATCTACAATTGTAAGTACTTAGGAATTTATACAGATGAAAAATTAGCCTTCATGCCTCATATCAATCATATGCACTGGTGTTCAAAGAAAGGTGCATCAAACCTTACAATTGTAATTGTAGTCCAAATAACATAAATATACGACAATATTTCTTACAGGTTACTTTCAGCTGTATAAACTTGCTCTGCAAGAGTTGCAGTCATTCCTTGATTGTATCAGGATGGTGAGTTACGTGCAGTTGATGCCATGAAGAAAGAGTGTTTTTGTTGTTTTACGTGAGGAAGGATGTTCTTCCCATCATATTGCTTATAGTGTCTTGTAATCAGTCGACAGTGATAGATTTCTTTCCAAACTCAAGAATACTGGTTCAGCTGATAGGAAAAAAGGAACCGGATGCAAACGAGTCTCTATGCCAAAACAGGACCGCATTTTGAAGCACTTATGCCTTAAAAACCGTAAAGCTTCTTCACATCTAAGCTGAAAAGAGAATGGGAAGAACATACAGGAGTGGTAGCAAGTGCAGTAACAGTCAGAAGATGCCTCTTCAAAAATGGACTTGTAGCTTGTCATCCTCACACAAAAAATTAAAAAGGCCCAATTAATTTGGTGTAAGGAGCATGTCAAATGGACCCCCGAGCAGTGGAAGTCTGTTATTTTCTCGGATGAGAAGAAATTCAACCTGCATGGTTCTCATGGGAGACAAACGATTTGCCATAGACGTGGTGAAGAATACCATGCAGACTGTATGGTGTCTACAGTGAAATTCCCTACCAGCCAAATGATATGGGGGTGCATTTCGTATCGTGGAGTCTGTCACCTGCAGTTTATAAAAGGTTCTGTAAATGCCAATGGACACCTGGCTATATTGGAAGGCATATTGCTGCCAACCATTAGAGACCATTTTAACCTGCCAAGTAATTGCATCTTTCAGGATGACTCTGCTCCTCGCCACTGGGCAAAAAGTGTAAGTAGGCACTTTTGTAGTTATTTTAGCTTCATTTCTGCATTAGAGGTTCGACAGTAATGTGCTTACATTTGTTACAGGTGAAAAAATTGTTGGAAGAGCGGTCCATTACAACTCTTAGCTGGCCAGGAAACAGCCCAGTCCCGAATCCTATAGAGAACTGTTGGCATTGTGTGGAATCTGCAGTTTCCAGAAAGAAACCAAAGACCCTTTGTAAACTTCAGGAAGCCATAATTCGTGTTTGGAACCACGAACTATCAGTTGATTATCTTCAGAAATTGATTTTGTCAATGCCTCAACGGTGTGCTGCTGTCATAAGGGCCAGAGGCAGTTCAACTAAATATTAGTTTGCACCTGGTGAACTTTTCATTTTGTTTTCCATTTAAAATGATAAACTGAAGCAAATTGAGGGCTTCTGATAACATATCAGCCATAATTGTCATGTTTTCCAAAACTGTTGTTTAAAGGTTGCAAATGCTCATTTTGGAATATTTTGAGAGCACATGTCAAATATTACTTAGCTTTGCCTTAACTATTAATAAATATCTTTTGTTTGTATTTCTATTTGTGATGCTAGTCATTAATGTAATATACCATCACGAAAAAGGGTTAGAAATGTGAATTCCCAGGCGATGGATATTTTGTCAAGAATGGGATCTGAAAAACAATATCCTAGCACATGATATCAGTCTTTAAGCTCATAGTTATGTATATAGCTTTACTTGCAACCAAATACTTGCAATGCTAGCATCAGGTTCTAAAGATGCTGGCCTCCTCATTATACAAGTCTAAGTTAGCCACTGCCCAAAAATCCTTAATTTTAGACGTGTTAAAAATTGGCAGAATGGTTTATACACCCTCACTTCAGGTCATCTCTGGACTTCTCTCACTAGCTTTACACTAAATTCATAAAGGATTTTGTTATTACAAAGGAAAATATCACCACTAAATTTTTCTAATATAGTTATAGATACCACAACTGATCCCAAAAAAAAAAAAAAAAAATTAGAATTTGAAATGCTTTATACAATGGCAGCATAGATGGACCTATTCTATCAAAGGAACTGAGTGCTTCTTGCCTCAAATTTCATTTATTTGAGGCAAATATTTTTATTCTTCAAATAAAGCAACTGGTTCTATTCTGGCTTGTTTACCTCATTTTGTATAATAGGACATGGTTCTTTAAAACAACAAAGTTTTCTAGTTTAATTTATCTAATAGCGATGCCTGTTCTTGTGATACTACTGAGGACTGAAACATGGAATCCATTTCTTTCCCCTTTATTAAAACTTTTGGTAAACTCTTTATACCAAGATCTTGAACCTCTCTCTTTAGGAAATTAAAAAATCTTGTTTCCAATAAAAATACCTTTGCAGTTTTCCAGGATTTTGTGGCAAAATTATTCAACAAATGTAGGATCTACTATCAACCATTCCTCCTATCAGTTTATCTGCCTCTTGATTATACTTACCGGATGACCGTAGTCTTACTTGTTGATACCTTGTCTGAGATTGCTGACACCAAAACTTTGGTGCAGGATTTGTATCATTTATACGTTTTGCCTAGTTGCTATTCTTAAATGTTCTTTAATCTTTCATATCTTCTATCTTAAATTTCTTCCTCTAGCTTGAATGGATTTGATTGTGTGAGCAAGTCTCCACATGGCTGACCTCCTTGTAAAGTAGGATTTTTTTTTTGGGTTTCCAATCACACAGGACTGCTAGTACCCAGAAAATTTGCACTACTACCTATAGGTGCAGGAATTAGTCCATAAGGATGGTACGTATATAGTTGTGACCTGTCTCTGCATGGCATGAATGGGTACAGGGGAGCAAAGTGAACAGAAACAACTAAACATAAACAACAAAATAACATGCACTTCCAGAGTCATGTATTATCATAGTGTAGTATGATTGAGTTGAACTACTATCAACTCCACCATACTGTAACATTCAGAAGCCAGCCTACGTAAGGCACCACACATGCTCACATATTCTTACTACAGACGAAGTCTGAATAATTAATGTAATTCTACTAATAACAATTCAGTATCATCTAATTCAGAATATGTACTACAGTATTAAGCTGGGAGTGGTTGCATGCAACCTGACAGTGCCTCTCAAAAATATTGTTCCCATGTTACCCTTTAATTAATTTGAGCTTATAGTTTCCTAAATATAGTCAAACTTTTAGAGCAATAATTGCTGAATTTTTTTTAAAGGTTTCTGCAGAGTAATTGCTTGCTGCCAGCATTTGTCTGCTTTAGGTGCTGCACCACCATTTTTGCAATTCTTTTCTTGAAGAGTAGCACGGTACGTGATAGACACTAACATAACTACAAGTTACGTGCTTGTCTGAAGTAGATGTCCAATTTTATTGCATTTTTACTCCCACGAGTACATAAACATCTATGGTTGCCCACATTTAATTGTTAAAAGATTTGTAATTACTTTTGCATAAATAAAGATAGGAAAATGAAACAAGGTATTCACAACACAAACCACAATATTCAATCAAAATGGATGCTAGCCTGCAGGAAGTGAGAAACATACCTTTTGAATTTTCATGTTGTACGTGCTTTGAGACACAGCACAATTTTGTTTAATAGCATTCTTCATAGTTTTTCTTAAAACACTGGATTACAACTTGATCAAATGGCTGAAGAAATTATGTCATTCAATTGCAGATACTGAACAGTATATATAAGCCTTTCACTTGGTAATTATGTGGGCAAACATCTTCAAAAAGCAAAATTTTTCTATTCTCCATATCCATATTGTGTGGCTGATCTATTCTTCATAGACTTTTGATGACATCCAAGCCTTTTGATTTATTCGATACAGTTGGCAATGTCTTCAAACCTTTAAAGTACTGGGGCTTCTAGGTTTTCCCACTGATTATGAGAAGAAGCTTCTCTATGTCAGATATGTTTGCTTCTAGAAGAATGGTAATCTGTTGTTCTGCAATTTTTCTGCTACATTTTTCACCTTTAAATGTAAACATTTTTATCTGGTAACAACTTAAAAAAAAAAAAAAAAATCCAGTTTCATCAACATTGAAGGTTTGGTCATATGTTAAAAAACATTTTTAAAATGATTCTCTTTCTATTCCTTTGTAGCTTCAATGTTGACAGTTGCACTTTTGTCACACAGTTTTCTGAAAGACATCTCATGACAATGTCTTAAATTTCTGGAACCATCCATCGAAAGGTATAAAATCTTTAACATTTGTTGGATTCACAAATGATTCAGCCTTACTTTTTAAAAGAATTCTGTCTACAGAAATGTTTTCTGCAGGCTTCATCATTAGTCATTCCAAGAATACCTTTTCACTTCACATTAGAGTGAAATTATTCAAAAATCAAACAGGAATCTCAAAAAAAAACAAAAAACAAACACACACACCCAATTTTCGCCTTTTTTAATGCATTAATACCCCCCCCCCCCACTATTTATATATATTTATTTAATTCAATTTCATCAACTTCTGGATCTAAGTTCTACAGAAAACATTCGATATCAGATTTTGTAAGTTCAGATTGGCCAACTGGTGCTAAAGTATGACTTTCCCTGCCAATTTTCAAAGCTATTTTTATATTGCCATTTATTATAAATTTTGTCAATAATTACTTAGAAGCACAGATACAAGATTGCAGTACCTGCAGAATATTTCAAGACAATCTGCATGTAATTGGACACATTATTTGAGCCAACCTTCAGAAATGTCTATATATATGTACCAACAGAGTCTATACATGAAAAACATATACAGCATATATTTGTATGTACTCATGAAAGGGTTAAGGAAGGGTTGGATAAATATCTGGATGAAATCAGGTGACATCTAATGTTGAAACCTAATAATATTTGACCAGCATCCTTGCTTCATTTTGCCTTTATTAATGATTTTCTGGTTTCATTTTTACTTTTTATTTCATATAAAACTTCCACATGCTGGTGAGGAAAATGACTATACTATTCAATAGATTTATTTATTTAAATCTGAATGCAAAATATGCAGACTACTCATTGTCTTTAGTATTAGTAATAGCAAATGATGAAAGGAAGCAAGCTCACACATCATCAGCCAAAAAAACCGCCCAATTCTCACATCATCTTCTCCATCCCCCTCCTAATACTTGGCCTAATTCTTCCTTAAATTTAATCAAATTACCTACTTCCACAACAGTTTATGGAATTCAACAATCAACTACCTATCCACTTTCTGAAAGCAAATTTCTGCACGTATATCCTGCAGCCATCTCGCCTCAATTTAAATTTATTCACCCTAATGGGTTGTCTAAGCAAAAGTAGGAATGCCATCAATGTTTAGCTTACTTGATACAATCAAAGCCTTAAACATCTCAATCAGATCTTGTAGGTACCTAGTTTCCAGATACTGCAATTTTCAGAACTGAAGACTTTCTTAGTAAGAGTACTCGTTTGTTTCCCTCAATAATCTCATCACTCAGTTTCACTGCATACAGGCTTCCAGACCTGTGTGCAGTACCCAAGATGTGTCCTAACCACTGCCTCATAGAGTGGAATAATTACTGCCTTATCCTTGTTGGCAAAATTTCTATATATATCACTGACAAAACCCTATGAGCTTCCTTAGTAGCCCATCTGTGCGGCTCAGAGAACTTCATATCTGATTACATAATTATTTCCCAGGCTTTTTTGTTCTCCTTGTGTGTGTGTGACAGTAAGAGAGAGAAGACCCCTTACAATCAACGAATATGAAACATCCTAGTATTATCATCAAAAAGCGACACCTCTAATCCAATGTAGAGGTAGAATTTAAAATTATTTTTATAATCAGAAAATGCAATATTTCTTATAGGTAAACCAATAAAAAATACTCTACACTCTCATTGAAAGCTACATCATGCTTAATGTCCAAGGTGCACAAATTCCAAATTCAGACATGTTATGAGCTAGTAGTAGCGGCATGTGATGCAAGAAAGCAAGTGTATGAGCTTATGCAGCATCAGCCAAAAAAAAAAAAAAAAAAAAATCACACCATTCCCTCCAAATGCCTGTCCAGTTCCTCCTTAAATTTATTCAACCTATCAACTTCCACAACAGATGGAAGCTTGTCTTACTCAATCTGATGGGAAGAATAGAGACCACTCAGAAAGAAACAATCTGCATTTCCAAGACAGGATAGTTCATTACATCTAACAGGGTATAGTGTGTGTGTGTGTGTGTGTGTTATAATGTTCACAAAACTTTATACTCTCTCTCATACTGAATAAGATTGTCTTTCTTTTTCTTTTTTTGTTAGTTGTTGGCGCATCGGCTTCTGTGGCCATATTGCACCTCCCAAAGTTTTTGAATTTTACTCTGATCCAAGCCCGAGGTGGGATTCAAACCCGCGACCTTTGGTTTGCCAGGCAGGCATTTTACCCACCCAGCTAGCCCAGTCGGCTGAATAAGATTGATTCAATCTATTCAAGATAGGTGGTATGCTATTATATTATGCTGAATAGCACATAAAATGTATAACACATCAGAATATAATATTCTTTGGTTCATTAAAAATTCTTTAATAAAAATATAACATTAGCAGTTGCTTAAAGATAATGTACTGACTACTGTTTTGTTATGTGGCTAGATGACTACAAGAGTAAAGTTGTGCATTGTACCAGGTTTCTATAATAAATGAGTAATTAACACTATAATTAATTATAGCTTACCGTGCATCTTGAATGAAAACTGCACAATGAAGAAACACAACTCCATTAGACACCGACCAAAATGCAAACATTCTCTCCATCCCAGACAGATCTATAACAAATTTTTATTATAGTACTATAAAATTAAGACTAATGATTCATATTTAATTATTTTATATAAATTAATGAAATATTATATTAGATTACTCAACAATTAAAAATTAAAATGATTAAGATGTTACTCTCTCACAAAAGCAATAACATGCTAAATGATACACTTTCCTTTCTTGTCAAATAGTCAAGTTGACTTTTTTCTTCACTGTGAGATTTTGCATATAGGTCAACAGCATAAGACAAATAGCTTTAGGTCATCAGCATACTGGCATATACAAATGGAAATTGTTTCATTGTTGCTGCAAATTAATATAGTTGAGAGAACTTCACCCTCTGAAACTCTTCTATATATGATAATGAACTCATTAATTCATTATCATTGGGACACACAGGCAAGGTGTCAAAATTACAAGGCCTGCTAGGAGTCCTCATGAGAAAAGCAAATACATGGGCTGTGTTAGGGTTACTTCCATGTACACTAATACTAGGAGTATAGTTAACAAATCTGATGAATTTGACATACTTGGTTAAGTCATAAAATGCAGACATTGTAGGGATGCAGTATTTGAATATGATGGGTACAATTTATACAAAAAGGATAGATAGAACAGGTGGGGGAGAGAGGAGTTATGCTCTTGGATAAGAAGCACACAGAATCTAAGGCAGTGAACCCATTTGATATATGTGCCCAGCACTGCTGTAGTTATAAAATTAGCAGAAGGTATAATCTGTGAATGTTACGTATGCACAGAGTATACGGTGCTTATTAATTGAATTCCAGCCCCATATACAATAGTTTTTTTAATTACATGCAAACCAAACCCTTAGTATATATATTTTTATATGTATAATTCTGCTGTGGGCAGTCTAAGACAGCTGATGTGTTTCAATTTGTCTCCTGAAGGGTTAACTAAAGAGGATTACGATCAGGTGTGGGGTAGACAAAATTTCTGTTTATGTAATTTGATTAAATTCAATTTTTGTAATTTTTAAATCTTATTTCAGGAATTTTGTGAAATTACTTTCTAAAGTATTTTTTAAATTTAAACATTAAATTTTCCAAAATATTTCTGCTAAGTTAAATCCTTTCCAGTAACTTTAGTAGATTAAACTGTTAACATTTTGTTAGTTTAATTTCTGTAGTACTTTGTTAATTTCTGCAAATTCTGTAATATATCGTAAATTTATTTGTTATTTTCTTAAGTTCAAACTTTACCTAAATAATGTTTGTTATCTTGTTTGTCAAGATCCACTTTCAAAATCCAAGGACATCATGACTCAGCTGTAAATGTCTGGGTCGTGATGTCCTTGACAGGCATTTCAGAATGTGTCATGAATTTGTTGTTTGTATTGTCTGTGGCTTAGAGAGGAACAGGTATTCTGTGTGTTATCAGACACTCAGTCTAAAACACTGATGGATCCAATATCTTTCTATTACAGAAGATTTAGGAGAAGTCCGGTTGGCTTGCCTCCCTAAAATCCACTCATGCACACCTCGATGGTAAGCCCTGTTACATCACTTAGGTGGCAACGAACGTGTAGAGTGGTTCTCTTCAAGACACCTGGTCAGCGTGAAGAGGAAAAGACCAAACACTCCAGCATATGACAGCACGATGAAACAAATGGCCCTCAGTCCCCAGCGGCTTTCACTCCCCCTCCTATGGCAGCGAGAGGATCAGAGTGTGCTAAGAATCTCTGGGTATGACCAGGCTGCCATGCACGGAAACTGAACTTGGCTTGTTACAACGTAAGATTGCTCATCAGTGAAGACAAGATATTATAGCTGGAAAAGGAACTAGAAAATGTGAATTGGGATATCATTGGTTTGGCTGAAACAAGAAGAAGAAATGAATCACTTATAAGTTTATCAAGTGGAAATCTGCTGTACACCAATGGAAACAGTGAAAGGAGTGAAGGTGGAGTTGGGTTTCTGGTCCATTAAGATATAAAGAAACAAAATTTTGGAATTCAAAAGTACATCACCAAGCAGAAAACCCACTACACTATTATTATGGGGGACTTCAATGCTAAGGTTAGAAAAAGACAAAACAGCGCAGAAAGGGGAACTATAGGAAATTTTGGAATTGGTGAAAGAAATGAAAGAGGTGAGAGACTTGTGGAATTTGCAGAATCTCAAGGATTGTCAGTAATGAACACTTTTTTCAAGAAAAGGGTGAACAGAAAGTGGACATGGACGAGTCCAAATGGATTAACAACTAATGAAATCGACTTCATCCTCACTAACAGAAGATATACCACGAATGATGTTACCGTCCTGAATAAGGTAAATGTTGGAAATGATCACAGAATGGTAAGATGTACACTTGATATGGATGTAGGAAAGGAAAAAACTGACTCGAGTAAATAATACGAAGGTCTTTGAGATAACAGAAGACGAGAAAGAACAGTATGTACTGAAACTTAAGAACAAGTTTGAGCTTCTGCAGACTGCTCAGGACCAAGATATCGACGAGGAATATTATAACTTTCTGAAAGTGATAAAGCCCAAGAAACCTATACGGAAAAAGAAATCCAAAGAAGAAAAAATTAGTCAAGAAAAACACTTGTTATGATGAACCGAAGGCGATAAACGAAGAGCAAGATAAACACTGACAAAGAGAAAATTTGAGTATACTGAGTTATGCAAAGCCATTAGAAAGAGGCTCAGAGAGGACATAAGAAGATTTAACACAAGAAAAGTAGAACAAGCATTAAGGGAAAACAAAGGACTTAAATCAGCGGCCATGAGCAGTAATACAGAAAGACAAATGATACTGAAACTGAAGAATAGCGATGGTGTACTTATAAATAGCAGAGAAGGCATAATTCAAATAGTGGAAGACTACTATAGGGAATTATACAAGGAGCGAAGAAATGTTGCCAGCAGTGGGGAAGACGAATTGCAAATTAGCAACCCATACGACATACCCGATATTCTTCCTGATGAGGTAGAACAGGCGCTGAAGAAAATGAAGAATCAGAAAGCTCCGGGGGAAGATGAAGTTACTGTAGAGTTGTTAAAATTGGGAGGAAGAGACATAACACAAAAACTGGCAAGGCTCTTCACAAAATGCATTAGAAAAGGTGTGATGCCTAAGCAGTGGAATAATGCAATCATGGTTTTGCTCCATAAGAATGGAAATAAATCAGAAATTGGAAATTATAGACCAATTAGCTTATTATCCCACATCTACAAGTTGTTCACAAGGGTCATTACTAACAGATTAGAAAGAATACTTGATGAGAATCAACCGAAGGAGCAAGCTGGCTTTAGGACAGGATTCTCAACTATGGATCACCTTCACGTAATATCACAGCTAATGGAAAAGCAAATGAATATAAAACACCATTATGCCTGGCATTTGTGGATTATGAAAAGGCATTTGACTTTATACAGCATAAGGCAATGTTTTGGGCACTGGAAAGACAAGGCATAGATACCCCACATATGATTTTGAAGAAAATATATGAGAACGCTACCTCCTTTATTAGACTAGACAAAGACAGTAGCAAATTTAAAATTGAGAAAGGAATTCGACAAGGAGACACAATATCTCTGAAGTTGTTTACTGCTGCCCTTGAGGAAGCTTTCAGAAGATTGGACTAGTCGCAGAAAGGAGTCAATGTGAATGGAGAGTACCTAAACCATTTACGATTTCCAGATGACATTGTGGTCATAAGTCACGATCCCAAAGAATTAGAGGAAAATCTTAATCAGTTATGCACAGTTAGTAAGGATTTTGAACTAAAGATGAATATGGCTAAAACAATAGTAATGATGAATGAATATGCCACAGAAAGGAAAATAATGATTGAAGGAGCAGTAATTGAAAAGGTGGAGTCATATACTTATCTGGGACAAGTTATTAGCTGTAATAATGATAAATGGCTGGAGTGGTTCTCTTCAAGACACCTGGTCAGCGTGAAGAGGAAGAGACCAAATCCTCCAGCATATGACAGTATGATGAAACAAATGGCCCTCAGTCCCCAGCAGCTTTCACTCCCCCTCAAGTCAAGAGAAGAATAAATTTTGGATGGATAGCATTCAGGAAATATAGTCACATACTGAAGAGCAATATCCCAGTTTGTCTGAAACATAAAATAATGAACCAATGTATACTCCCCACCATGAGTTATGGAAGTGAAACTTGGGCACTCACCAAAA
The DNA here is from genome assembly GCF_048544385.1 of Mastigoproctus giganteus. NCBI lineage: Eukaryota > Metazoa > Arthropoda > Arachnida > Uropygi > Thelyphonidae > Mastigoproctus > Mastigoproctus giganteus. The sequence goes on from NC_143577.1 coordinate 202,734,306, forward strand.
GAATGGAAGAGAAGCTGAGAACTACACAGCGAAGAACAGAAAGAATTATATTGGGAATCAGACTGTTAGATAAGAAGAGAAACACATGGATTAGGCAGCAAACTCAAGTAAAGGACATTCTTAGCAAAACTAAAGAACTAAAACAGTCTTGAGCAGGACACGTAGCTCGAAGACATGATGACAGAATGGTATCCAAGAGGAGCTAGAAGAAAACCTGGAAGACAACGGCAGAGATGGATAGATGAAATTCATGAGTTTGTGGGTAGTAAATGGATGGCCATTGCACAAAATAGAAGGAACTGGAAAGTTGCTAGAGAGGCCTTCATCCTGCAGTGGATTGAAAATGGCTGATGATGATGATAGCCTGTAGCATTTAATCAAAAGTTGGTCTAGTAGACAAACCAAGCTTACTGATGATTCTTTTCTTTGCACCCAATGTAAGGAATGTAGCAATCTCAAAATTTGGTGCATTACTAGAAGATTTGCCACGAACTTGGCTTCATAAACACGTCTTGCTTTTACTTGAATGGCCATTGGACTTAGGGCCACTTGCTTCTGAATCTGATTTTTCATCCATATTCTTAATAGCTGTTCCATCTTCGATATAGCATCTGAATACTGTTTTGTGATCACTGTTGATCTTAAGTGTGTTGATCCTTTGACGTAGCTGAGTGGTCAAGAGCTCGAGTGCAGTAGCACACACTCTTTGAGTGGACCCAGGTTCAAGCCCGTGACTGCTAAGTACGATTTACATTTGTATTGATTGAGTTGTAAACTCCACTGACCTGGTGGTCGTGCCAGAGTATAAACAAGAACTTTTTACTTTTTTTTTTTTTTTTTTATGTTCTTTTATAAGTGCACTGCCCTTTAAAATAATATTCACTGTTGAAGCAGTGAGCCTAATTCCCTTGAAATAGATGATAAACTTTGTCCTGCTTCGTACTTAATCATTTTCATCTTCATTTCTAAATCAATTTTGTTTCATTTCTTGGCATTGCCAGCACTTGCACTTTCCGCTGGTCCCTTTCCCTTCATCATTGTAACATGTAAATAGGAACGAAGAGAAATTTCTGAAAATTTGTTTTTTTATATGATTGAAGATTTCAGTGAAGGGGAACTCATTTCACTATAATAATGTAAAAACCCACATAATTTCAGTTATCGGGATTATCACAAATGCAATAATATCGAGTTTACTACCTGTTTATAATAGATTGTACTAACAGAAAAGCCCAATAAACCAAAAAGTGCAAATTGTTTTTATTGTTTTTTGTCGTGACCTCCAGAAACGTGCTTTAGAAAAATATCACAAAGGTGTTCAAAATTGATTCTTATAACGGAACACATGATAATGATGAAAGGGTAGTGCAATTTCCATTATAAAAATGACCTTTTAGAGAGATAAATAGCTTAGTAATATAGCAAAATTTTCAACTTCTAAGGACTTGGAACAAATTACAAAAAAAAAAATGTTATTGGGTTCACATTACGATATTTTCATAATACCTCCATCTATCCTTACAGATGCAAAATATGTTCCAATATTTTTTTTCAGTTTGCACCGGCCGGCAAAAACTTACACAAAGTCGAATTACGTGTAAGTCGAGTATTACTTAAGTCAGGGAGTTTCTGTAGTTCGTTCAACAATTAACCAAACCTGTTGGCTAAAGGCGAACTTCTGCACATTTATTCTACAATCATCCTTACTCAATTTGAATTTGTGCCCTCTCGTATGTCACCTGAGCTAGAGGAAGAACCCCATCAGCATTAAGTTTACTCAATCCATTTAAAGCCTTAAACACCTCAATTAGATCACCTTGCAGATGCCCATTGATAACCACTCTGTCTTCTTCCACTTAACCATCTATTTATCCACAGCAGTAACTTTCACATAATGCCCCATTGTTCCAGTTTAGGGAACAAGCCTAAATAACTTAAAGGGAAACAAAGAAAAATAACTTAAATGAATATTAAATGCCTTCCTGAAATACAAATATATGATATAAAAATTATTTTTGGCAACTAGTTCTCTGGTCACTGCATCATAGTAACCTATCAGATTGGTTAGACAAGGCTGCCTCTTTAACAAATGCAAACTATGACTGCAGTATAATTGCATTCCTGTTCATATGGTCCTGCATTATTTCTTTAACCAATGACTATTATTTTCCCTGGAACAGATGTTAACCTAACCGGTTTGAAATTACTAGCATCACCTTTTGATTCCCCTTTATGAATTGTGAATACATTCACACATCTCCAGTCCATCAGGATCTCCCCTAAATCCAAGGATTCTCTCATAATTATGGCTAAAGGATTGCTTACTCCTTTGCTGCCTATATTCACATGATTGGATAGATCCCATCCACCCAAGGTGCTTTTTTATGTTCAACTTCAACAATTCCTCTGCCACTTTCCTTTTAATTATCACAAAGTCATTTAGCTCCCATTATAGTTTGATAAACTTCTGGCATCCTCTCCTAAAGAATTCCTCATGTGTAGATGTAAAATACCTATTCTATTTGTCCACAACAGTTAACCCATTGACATCAAGTGGCACAATATGGTTGAATCCCTTCCTTCTACTGTTAATAGAAGCATTGAAGCCTTTGTTGCTTTTCATAATAAGCATTGAAGCCTTTGTTGCTTTTCTTTGCATTCTTTGCCAGAGAATTCTCATAATCTGGCTCAGCTTGCTTAACCTCCTTTGTGACTTTATTACAGACAAATTTATATCTACCGTAGGCTTCTGAATCACCTGATAATTTATATGCATCCCATGCATTTTCTTCTCCACCACTTGTCTCAACTGCTCATCTGACATTCATTTAGGTTTAATGGTTGAACAGTATTTCTTCGTTGGTATGCAACGTCTAGTAGCTTCTATGATTACTACCGTGAATGCTTCCCATTTAGAATTTGCTGTTTGTAACATCAGTCGGTCCCACTGCATTGAATTTAAAAACTATCTGAGACCAATGTAGTCAGCCTTACAAAAACAAGTCTTTCCCTTATCCTTGATAATTAACAGCTATTATTATTATTATTAGCCATATGGTGCAAGGAAGCCTGAGGCTTATGCTGCACCAGCCAAAAAAAAAAAATTCTGAATTACCCTGAGAGAGAGAGAGAGAGAGAGAGAGAGAAGGGAATCACTAAGAAAGAGAAGAATGATGATATCCAGCTCAGGACCCTGGGTGTGCCAATGCCCCCATACTCACCAGACTTAAGCCACTGGGGTATGATAATTATGTCTTAACTGCTAAGTTATGATATCTGTCTTGCAGCAACTTTCCACAATGGTAAAGTGCTGCTGTCAGGTTAATTAGGTGACAGTTTCTAATATTTCGACAAAGCAAATTTTAAATAAATAAATTAATTAATAGATCAAATAAAATAAATAACAAAAGGAAAAAAAAAATTAAAACTTATTAAAATTACACAGCAGTCAAAGCCTACTGGTTTAGGTATGGCTAATAAAACAGTGAAAGCAAATAGGAGCAAACATCTCAGAAGTCAGAAAACTTTTAATTCCTTCCCTCTTATATATCAAATATTATCTTAATAAAGTGATGATATCTGTTAATGAAAGTTCACCTATGGTCCAGTCTGTATACCTGTTTTTCTTTAAGTAGTAGTAGTAGCATGTGATGCAAAAAAGCAAGTGTATGAGCTTATGCAGCATCAGCCAAAAAAAAAAAAAAAAAAAACACACCATTCCCTCCAAATGCCTGTCCAGTTCTTCCTTAAATTTATTCAACCTATCAACTTCCACAACGACAGATGGAAGTTTGGTCCAGCAATTAACCACCCGCTGGCTAAAGGCAAATTTCCGCACATCTATTCTACACCTGTCTTTTCTTAATTTGAATTTATGCCCCCTTATGTTCGTAATCTGAACAAGTGAAAGGATCCCATCAAAATTCAGCGTGCTCAACCCATTCAAGGCCATTTACACCTCAATCAGATCACTGCACAGGTGCCTAGTCTCCAGCCACTGCAATTTGCAGAACTTAAGCCTCTCTTGGTAAGAGGATCCGATCCCTTCATTCCCCTCACCAATCTTGTTGCCCTTCTCTGTACATGCTCAAGCAAATCTACATCCTTCCTAAAATGAGGCCTCCAGATCTGTACGCAGTGTTCAAGGCATGGCCTGACCATTGCCTTATACAAAGGGACAATCACCTTTTCCCTGCTAGCAAAATTCCTATATATCATTGACAAAACCCCATGACCTGCCCTGGCAGCCTGTCTGCATTGCTCCGAAAACTTCATATCTGACTGCACAATTACTCCCAGGTCTTTTTCATTTTCTACCACCTTAAGTGTAGTACCACACAGTTGGTACATTTCTCTGGGGTTACTTCTACCCATATGCAGTACTTTGCATTTGTCAAGATTAAACTTCAGTTGCCACTTCTTAGCCCATCTGCCCAAATTATCTAGATCCTGTTGCAGTAGCACACTGCCATTACTGTCATTAACAACCCTGCCAACCTTTGTATCATCTGCAAACTTCGACATTAAGCCTGGTATACCTTCATCAATATCACTGATAAATATACAAAACAACAGTGGATCCAACACCGAACCCTGTGGGACTCCACTAATAACATTGTCCACGAAGAGCAACACCTATTGATTACCACCCTCTGTCTTCTCCCACTTAACCATCCTTTTATCCATTGTAGCAACTTACCCTTAATACCATTCTGCTCCAATTTGTACAATAGTTTTCCATGCGCAACAGTGTCAAAAGCTTTCCTGAAATCCAAATATATGATATCAAAATTATTTTTTGCATACAGTTCCTTTGTAACCACATCATAATACCCTACCAAATTTGTCAGACAAGACTTTCCCTTAACAAACCCATGCTGTGTCTGAATTATTGCTGCAGTCTTGTCTAGATGATCCTGCAATGCATCTTTAACCAGTGACTTCATTATTTTACCCGGAACAGAAGTTAAACCAATTGGTCTGTAATTACTCGGGTCACCCTTCGATCCCCCTTTGTGAATTGAGGATACATTTGCACATCTCCAGTCCGTTCACAGCTATCAGTTAAAGCAGCAAATCTCTGCTGGAAAAAGGGCTATGGAAAGTTATGGATTGACTCAGTGTGACATGTTTTATAATAATAATAAAAAAATAAAAAAAAACCGTCTTTGCTAGAAACACAGCCAAGACGTTTTGGCTGTGGTTCTAGCATTCTCAGGAAAAAAAAAAAAAAGTAGTATCTTACACGTGTTACAAAGGATATATACAGTGCATATCCTATAACACGTTCATATTAGATGTCTTATAGACATCCTATGAGAACACTACTCCAAAACTGCGGAACGCTTACCTTGTCGCAATGCGCCTGAGTGAGCACCCACTCCGAAAAATTTCGAATGAAGGAAATTCTCCTCGATAAAGCATCTTGCAGCAGTCCCTATATTCATAAAGGCTAAAAACGCTATCCAACCTCGTAACGTGTAAACAAGCCAATGAGCCATAACAAGCAAAGCATGAAAATTTTAATCAAAATAACAAACCCCAAACAAATGATAAGCGTTTCTTGAATAAGGCGCTATCTGGTGTCCAAAAGTGACGATTCATTAAAAAAATAACAAAAAAAAAAAAAAAATAAATAAATAAATAATATGGGCAAATGACGAACGGAGCAAAATGATTTAAAATCGCTTGCCATAATCACTAAATTAAGAAGTGTCCCTGGTTTGCATTAAAACAAAATACATATTTGGTGTATCAATTAGGATTTATCATTTACATCATCGTTATGGCAGCACAACATTAAAACGCTTGAGTTTGATTCTTTTAATCGGAGAATTTGACAACTTCATCCCGTTAGGAAGTATTCAAGAACAGAGCTATCCGTATTTGCATGTTTACGAGTCCTTTTCCCGGAGGCAAAAGTACAAATTCTGGGTGGCGCCAGCTGGAAGTTTTATGGAACCAGGGGAAAAAAGAGAAGTATATTCATTATAATATACTGTGTGAAACGATGCTAACACGGTGTCTATGGTAGTTGACTATTCGTATCAGTCTGTGACACATCAGCAAAATAAAAAAAAAAAAGCCACCACTTCCCATATCCTTCTAACATTTGTCTAGTTCTTCCTTGAATTTATTCAAACTCTCCGCCTCTATAACGCCAGATAGAAGTTTATTGCAACAATCAATTACATGCTAGCTGAAGGCAAATTTTCGCACATCTGTCATGCAACCATCCTTTCTGAGTTTGAATTTATGATCCCTCACATCTGGTGAGTATGGGCTTGGCAAACCCAGGGTCCTGAGCTGGATATCATCATTCTTCTTTCTTGGTGATTCCCTTCTACTTCTGACTCTCTCTCAGGGTAACACGGCATTTTTTTTTTTTTTTTTTTTTTTTTGGCTGGCGCAGCATAAGCCTCAGACTTCTTGGCACCTTATGGCTAATAATAATAATCATAACAATACAACAACAATAATAATAAAAATAGCACAATGGCCTAGTGGTTAAGACACTGGCCTACCAGCCTGATGCACCGGGTTCGAATCCCGCATTGGTGGGAGCGAGCGCGGCTCTATTACGCTGGGAGACTGATATAATAATATTAAATCATAAAAAAAAAAATATCTCGAAAGTTACCCCATTGGACTTACCCTCCCCAATAGTGGCAGATAGTGGCACTATCTGGTATCACTCGCGAGAATTAACTAACTAAATAAATAAACCACTGGACATAAGCCGAAGCTAAACAAATCCATCTCCATAGATGGATGATGTCGCCGATAAATATTATTCATACTGCATCGAGTGTGGGGCAGGATAAAGTCATTCGTGTTCATGCCTTAGGCAGAGGGGTTCGGTTCGAAAAGTTGAAGACAGTCTCCTGAGCAAGACAGTGAAGCAAGTGGCGCTGTCCCCCGTAAGGCTACCACAAGAGAAAGGTAAGACTAACCATCCAGCGTCGCTAACTGGAAGTGTTTCCTGTGAAACTGCGCTAGTGACCACCCAGGAAGGAAGAAAACGCCAACGCATGAAGTGGAGCATTGAAATCAATACACACGTCATGCAAGCATACTGTGAAATAACCAGGCTACAGATCGATATGACAATGTACAGAACGCAACTACATACCAAGTGGATAGAATAATACCCGGATATTCAGGTCACCGAACAGCGATTAGCAGACCAGAGAAAGACCATCGTCACGAAGAACCTAATAACTCCTGCCATCTTAGAAAAAATCAAGCACGACATCAGCGATCTGCTACAAAGCGCAAAGAATAGTTCAATATGAAACCAGAGGAGAAACAGCAAACCATGGAACCGGAGGAGGAACAGCAAGAAGAAATACAACCCAGAGTAGCTGAAGTGGAAAGAGACGAAGTCATGCTATCCAGAATAGAAGACGAGTGGAAGAAGGCCATAACAGAATTCGAAAGAATGGACCCCACAAGAATCCACGTGATACCTAAGCAGAGTCCAAATAAAATCCTGTGGAGAGGAACAGACCACTTCAATCGGCAAATAATGCCACATTACCTTGACAACAATGGTGCAACGCTGGAGGCTATTCATACATCCGTATACTGTGTTGCCATAACAGCCACTAGGATTAATGGAAAAGAAAAGGGAGACCAGCAGCATAAAAACCGAAAACAGAAGGAATCGCCAGCTTGATAAAGAAGACTTCAGCAAAAGATAGAAGAATTAAGAATCAAGATAGGTTAGTTGACCCAGTAACAACAGGGTAATAGAAGTAAGAAATTGATTGGAAAGGTGAAGAGCATCCTCAAGAGATACAGCGCCCACAGCAAACATGAGACCAGAAATCAGAGAATAGAAGAATACTTAGACACACTGAAGCAGAACCTCCGCGTACTCAGCAAGTGACTACACCGATACAAAGAGAGCGTCCAGAGGAAAATAAACAACCGAATTTTTGATGAGGATCAAAGAGCCTTCTACAGGAAACTGGGTGAAAATGAGAAAGCAGGAAACAGACCACCAGAGAAGAAGACGATCGAAGAGTTCTGAGGAAATATCTGGAGCAGTAAAGTAAGACATAACAGCAAAGTACCTGAATAGAAGAAGAACGGAAGAAAACGAAGGACATACAAGAGATGAGAGAGTGGGAGATTCGAGAAGAAGTAAAACAGTCGATCAGAAACACCCACAACTGTAGAACCTCGGGCATTGATAACATCCACAACTACTGGTACAAGAAGCTCACTTGCACACACAAGCACCTAGCAAAGCCGTTCACTCGAATGATAAGGCACCTGGAGACAGTCCCGAAGTTTCTCACTGAAGGAGTCACATATCTGAAGTCTAAAGATGAAGATACAAGAAACCCGGCGAAATACTAGCCAATCACATGCCTCCCAACGATATACAAGGTCCTGACCAGCTGCATAACTAAGAAGATATCAGACCACTTAGAGAGTCAGAACATAATGGTCGAACAGCAGAAAGGATGCAAGAAGAGGAGCAAAGGATGCAAGGAGCAATTAACCATAGATGCCGCAATTATGGAGCAAGCCTTCAAGAAGCACCGCAACCTAACATCGTTCAGGAGACTGTCTTCAACTTTTCGAAATGCAATTTCGTAGATGCAATTTTGCATCTACATTCACACGTGAGGAATTATTAAGGTTTGAAAATGGCAGAAGGTTATCAAATTGTAGCAGGGTGCTTAATGATCTTGTAATAACTGAGAGCAAAGTGGAAGAGAAATTGTTGAAGTTAAACGTAAGAAAAGCACCTGGGGTGGATGGGATCTATCCAGTTATATTAAAGGAGGCGGCAAGGCAATTAAGCAAACCCTTAGCCATAATTATGAGAGCATCCTTGGACTCAGGGGAGGTTCCCACGGACTGGAGATGTGCAAATTTATCCCCAATTCACAAAGGGGGATCGAAGGATTACACGAGTAATTACAGACCAGTTAGTTTAACTTCTGTTCCGGGTAAAATAATGGAGTCGCTGGTTAATGATGCATTGCAGGATCATCTAGACAAGACTGCAGCAATAATTCAGACACAGCATGGGTTTGTTAAGGGAAAGTCTTGTCTGACAAATTTGATAGGATATTATGATGTGGTTATAAAGGAACTGGATGCAAAAAACAATTTTGATATCATATATTTGGATTTCAGGAAAGCTTTTGACACTGTTGCGCATGGACGACTATTGTACAAATTGGAGCAGAATGGTATTAAGGGTAAGTTGCTACAATGGATAAAAGATGGTTAAGTGCGAGAAGACAGAGGGTGGTAATCAATGGGTGCTGCTCTTCTTGGACTAATGTTATTAGTGGAGTCCCACAGGGTTCGGTGTTAGGTCCACTGTTGTTTTGTATATTTATCAATGATATTGATGAAGGTATATCAGGCTTAATGTCGAAGTTTGCAGATGATACAAAGGTTGGCAGGGTTGTTAATGACAGTAATGGCAGTCTGCTACTGCAACAGGATCTAGGTAATTTGGGCAGATGGGCTAAGAAGTGGCAACTGAAGTTTAACCTTGGCAAATGTAAAGTACTGCATATGGGTAGAAATAACCCCAGAGAAACGTACCAACTGTGTGGTACTACACTTAAGGTGGTAGAAAATGAAAAAGACCTGGGAGCAATTGTGCAGTCAGATATGAAGTTCTCTGAGCAATGCAGACAGGCTGCCAGGGCAGGTCATGGGGTTTTGTCAATGATATATAGGAATTTTGCTAGCAGGGAAAAGGAGGTGATTGTCCCTCTGTATAAGGCAATGGTCAGGCCACGCCTTGAGTACTGCGTACAGGTCTGGAGACCTCATTTTAGGAAGGATGTAGATTTACTTGAGCGGGTACAGAGAAGGGCAACAAGATTGGTGAGGGGAATGAAGGGATCCTCTTACCAAGAGAGGCTTAAGTTCTGCAAATTGCAGTGGCTGGAGACTAGGCACCTGCGCGGTGATCTGATTGAGGTATATAAGGCCTTGAATGGATTGAGCACGCTGAATTCTGATGGGATCCTTCCACTTGTTCAGATTACGAACCTAAGGGGGCATAAATTCAAATTAAGAAAAGACAGATGTAGAATAGATGTGCGGAAATTTGCCTTTAGCCAGCGGGTGGTTAATTGCTGGAACTTCCATCTGTCGTTGTGGAAGTTCATAGCTTGAATAAATTTAAGGAGGAACTGGACAGGCATTTGGAGGGACTGGTGTGATTTTTTTTTTTTTTGGCTGATGCTGCATAAACTCATACATTTGCTTTCTTGCATCACATGCCACTACTACTACTACTACTACTACTACTACTACTATATACGGCCTACATAGATTACCGCACTGCCTTCGACTCAGTACCTCATAGCTGGCTAATAGAGACCCTGAAGATCTACAAGGTCAATCAGATAGTGACAAACTTCCTAGGAGCAACAATGGCCAAAGGGAGTACCACCATTAAGATCGAGACATCACAAGCAGGCCAATCCCCATTAGAAGAGGAATCTTTCAGGGAGCTGCTCTGAGCCCACTGTGGTTCTGTTTAGCACTCAACCCGCTGTCCACCATGCTCAACGGCAGCAAGTATGGATATAACCTCAAAGAAGGAAGAAAGAACCTGTAGACCCTCACCCACCTGATGTACATGGATGATATTTAGCTCTACGCGGGAACCGAGAAGCAACTCTAGCAACTTCTCCGGATCACTGAAGAATTCAACAAGGACATCAGGATGGAATTTGGTCTAGAAAAATGCAAGACCCACACACTGCCCCAGTGAAAATTAGTTGGCCGAAACTACCAGCTGCTGACTGGTAAAGAGATCGAAGCTACGACAGAAGGAGAGACCTACAAATACCTAGAAATGATGCAGGCTGAGCAGTTGGAAAACAAGGAAATGAAGAAGTGCCTGACCAAAAAATATCATCAGAGACTCAGAAGCCTGCTGAAAGCAAAATTGAACGGAGCGAACACAGTTAAAGCTATAAACACCTATGCACCTCCAGTAATAACATACATATTCGGGGTCATAGATTGGACTAACACCGAGCTAGAAGATATCATGCAAAAGACAATGACAATGATGATCAAGAGTTGCCAACACCACCCGAAGTGAGCAGTGGAGAGAATAACAATACCTCGGAAAGAGGGAGGAAGGGGCCAGATAGACCTGACAGAACAACAGAAAACAGCGATAGTTAACCTGAAGGATTTTTTCGAGAACAACACAGCACCACTCCACAGGCCACAAGAAAGGTAGATAAGTGGTATACGCCACTCAACCTAAGCGAGGAAACCCCTCCCGCCCAAACGATACAAGAAACGAAGATAGAAAGATGGGCAAAGAAGACACTCCATGGCAGATACCACAATGACCTCCATCAAGATCACATCGATAACACTGCTTCCAATGCATGGCTCATAAATGGGACGCTCTTTCCACGAGACTGAAGGATTCATGCTAGCCATCCAAGACCAGGTAATCAACACCAGAAACTACAGAAAATACGTTGCAAAGGAGCCCGGAATGTCAGATGACTCATGTCGACGATGCCAGCTGGCCTCAGAAACGATCCAAAACATTACCACGGAGTGTAAAATGATCACCCATACTGAGTACACTCATAGATAAGCGCCTCCGTAGCCAGGTGAGCAGGAGCAGCAGTGTGTAGCACATGCTTCTTGATTAGACCGGGTTCGAGACCGTGAGCCACCAAATATGGAGGATGCGGAAAGGTCAGGAAATGATCACAGCATATCCCCGGAGCAATATGGCCTTAGTTGCTAAGGCTCCTAAAAAACTCGATAACAACAACAATAACAACTCATAGACAAGACCAGATAGCCAGGATAATACTTCAGAAGCTAGCGTGGAAATACCAGTTGACCAAAGAAAGTGTACCATACTACAAGTACAAACCCCAGGCAGTAATAGAGACCCGAACGCACAAGCTGCACTGGGACCGTGCCATAATAACGGATAAGACCATCCCGCACAACAGACCGGACATAACCCTTGTGGACAAGATGGAAAATGCTACCTGATGGACATAGCGGTGCCGAACACTAGCAATGTCCAGAAAACCCACGAGGAAAAAATTAGGAAGTACACGAACCTGAGACATCAGATCAAGGAGATGTAGCATATTCAAGAAGTATCAAACATTCCAATCCTCGTGTCAACCACCGGTATGGTACCAAAGAATATGGTATCAATTAAGGGCACAAAAGGTGATATAGTTGTACACGTTGGCACTAATGACATCAAGAGTAGGAGACCGGCAGAATTACTTAACAAGTACAGGTCACTATTGAAAAAAAGCCGTGAATTAGGGTTGAATTTGAAAGTGTCTGCAATTCTGCCCAGACACGATAGGAGGCAGTATATTATGAGAGCCTTGTCGATCAATTCGGCCCTGGAAAGATTGTGCAAGGCTCAAGGAGTAGAATTTTTTCAGCCAGGACTGTACTTGTTAACAGGAGAGACTGCTTCTACGGAGATGGGATACACTTAAATAGAAAGGGTGCAATAATGTTTGCTGATGGTGTCGAGGCAGTGTTAGGTGGGTCGGAAAACTGATAGCTTGGGGGGATACAAAGACGAATAGATTAACAGTATTGATCCAACGGATCACTTTGCCATTAATCCCAATTTGTTCTAGTTAATATAACAATCTTTCACGGGGAACTGTGTCAAAAGCTTTACTGAAGTCAAGGTAAATAGTGTCAAAGTTATTTCTTGCATTCAACTATTTTATGACTTCTTCAAAATAATTAACCAGATTGGTCAGGCAAGACTTACTCTTCACGAATGTGTGATCGTTTAAGAATACCATTCCTGTTGAGATGATTCTGTACTGGATCCTACTGAATCAGAGATTTGATTTGATCTTACCCACCACTGAATTCAAACTCACTGGTTTATATAGTTGCCTATCACGTCTTTCGCACCTCCTTTGTAGACTAGGGAGTCGTTAGCACTTCTCCAGTCCCAGGAGATCTCTGCGGAGTCTAATGATGTTCCCATTGACATTTTCAAGGGGATCGCCACTCACATGTGGCTTTTTTTAGTATAACAAGATGTACGAGAGGTGTACGATGTTCTTTTCCGAGATGGATTCATCACTTAATTTACAGTTGTCTACCTCCTTTTCAATGATCCCTCGTAGTTCGATTGGTATTTCAATTGTAAAGATCGTTGCAAAATACTTGTTCAACTCGTCTGTCACTTCAGCGGGGCTTTCTATATCCTTTCTAGTTTGATCAAATAAGGATCCTATCTGATTCACTCTCTTCCTTTTTTGTCTTCATGTACGAAAAGAGTTTTTTGTCCCCATTTTTATCTCTATCTGCTAGGCATTCTCGTATTGAGCTTTCGCCTGTGCACTTATAAACTCATATATATTAGTATCTCGCGATAGCCTGTAAGTGCCCCATGCTTTTTTCTTTAGGTTAATTAAACTCTTAACCTATTTGGTCATCCACTTAGCATCTTTCTCTTGTGAAACTTTTTCACTGAATAAATGTATTCGTAGCTCCCGGAATAAATCCTTTGAAGAGTTCCCATAATGAATTTGAATCCAGCAACTTATTGTTTCTCTCCATGGTATCCTCAAACAATCCGCAACCATCTTGGCCATTGGAATCTTACTGTTGATCGAATATAGTAGGGGTGACAAATTCGTCAGACGTACGCTGAACGCAACATTTACCATCCGATGTGTAGAGGTCAAGTTTAGTTTCATCAGAAAATATGACAGATCCTCATTGTTTACTTGTCCAATTAGCATGCTCTTAAGCCCAGGTTAGTCGTTTTTTCCTTATAGATTTTGTCAACAACAGTTTCTTACGAGGTCGATTTGCTTTCAGTCCGCTCATCAAAAGTCCTTGTCGGACAGTTCTATCACTTGAATTTATTGCAGTATATTCCTTTCCCATGGATTTTTAAGTCTGTGGAACTTACACGACGATGACGAGGGCAAGAAAGAAGCTGTAGCCGGGTGGTCAGCGCGAAGGTGCATAAGTACACGTTCCTGGAGTGACCGCTGTTCAAGTCCGTGACTGCTGAATTTGGTGCTGTTTCTTATATTCTCTCTATCTTGTGAACTCCTCTGACCGTGTGGCTGTCCCGGAGTATAAATAGAAAATTTATTTATTTATAGATGCTTCAAAATTTTATACTGTGCTGCAGTATTTTTCATTTTCGGTCAGGTTTCAGATTTTCTTTTGACATCTCCTGTCTTGCATTTCTTTTTCAGTAACTTGAGCATAGCAGAATGGTTAAAACTCACTTTTTCAGCAATATGTCCATAAAATGCCTCCCTACCAGAAACAATAATTACGCTTTTCCTCCTTGGAGTTGTTGTTATTGTAGGGTTTTGGGAGCATCGGCGATTAAGGCCATATTGCTACATATTAATTATCTGTAAATTGCGTGTGTTCTGAGGTCGATTTTGTGTTTGCTGGCCGAAAAACCTTGAGTACGGGAGAAAAATCATGCTACCCTCACCTGAAACCGACTAACTCAGCCACGTTCTGAAAACGGCCCATAAAAATTCTTCACGTCATCGATGGGACTTGAAGTCAGGTCTCTTCTATCCTCTATGGGAAGGACGGCGATTCTACCAACTGTGCCACACACAAGGACTCCTTAGAGTTAATTGAAGGTATGCCATACTACTGCTGAATAGGAAGTGATGACAAATGGCAACGGGTGGCTGCTTTTATAAACAAGATTATGCAATACCACTGTAAAATTACAGAATGATGATACAATATCACTCATCTTTTTCTGAACCTGCAAAACGAAACAAAAAAAGGTCGAAATTCTTATTGAAGTGAATTACATATTCAATTTACACTTAATATTTTGGGAACCTCATCATCATGCTTTAATTCTGAAGGGAGAGAAAGAGAGAGAGAGAGAGAGAGAGAGAGAGAGAGAGAGAGAATTTTAACTAGATTTCTAGACTGGAACAGCACTGTTTTTATTTCCTTTGATTCATAGTTATTGGCTAACCACGTATCGTTCTCCCCCTTTCTCGATTCACACAATTTTACAAATTTTCCAATCATTCATGCTTTCCCCATTCCTAAAAAGTGACCATGCATTCTGCTCTGAACTTTACCAAACCCTCCGCCTCGACCACTTAAAAGGTAGTTTATTCCAATCATTTAAAAGACACCGTCCGAAATCAACTTCAGGAAATCCAGACTACTGTTATTTCCTAAGATTTTATATTGTGAGTCCTAGTTTTTGTTTCTCCCAGTGAAAATATACTTCCCTTGTTTATTTTAGTGATCCTACTCAAGAGTTTATACTGCAATCAAATCTCCCAAAGGTGTCCAGTTTCCAAGTCTTGCAGGGGCCTTAGTTACTGAACACCTTAGGGATATACCTTTTGACCCGTTCTTCACGTGGACATCGGTTTGCACACCTCATGACCCTAGTTTATCTCCTCTGAATTCTCTCAAGAAGCTCTCTTTCGTGCATCTTGTGTAGGATGATCTGAACACAATACTGTATTTCCAATGCTCTCTCACTATCGCTTTATACAGAGACAATGATATCCTTTCTCCTGTTTGCGAAGGTTCCATATATCATATACAGAACATTACGGGTATTCTTTAATATGCACAACAGACTAATAACAAACAAATTCCTGTATTGTTTTTAACTCCTTTCCTCCTTTAGCTTTTGACCACAACCCAAAATGGCATGGTCCTAAAAATGATACTTTCTCTGTTGCCTTTCATCAATATATTGAATGTTCAGAGAGAGAGATAAGAGGAGCAATAACCTAAGAGTAAGGTAGATACGAAGGGCTGAAATCAGGGTAATAGATGGTGGTGCATTCTGAGATGAAATTTAAAATTTTCTCGGTACTCTTGTGCAAAGAAAGAGTTGAAAAGCATTTTTGTGGAAATTTCCATACTCATTTTTGTAAATAAAATTTTTTACTTAACTGTAATGGTTGCTGGATAAAAACCAAAAAACGGCTTATTTTCTTTTTTGAATATCCATTCAAAACATTGCCTGTTCTTCTCATTGTTTGACGATTGTTAGAATCATTTCTTTAAAACATCATAACAATAGATAGCTGATTCAATTGAGAGTTACATATAGCTAATTGTCCAAACACTAATTTTAAATATGCTTATGGCAGATATATTTTCTTTAGCGCTCCAACAAGAGTAACGAGGTAGTCGACCTTTATCGGGAAATAGAATCACAATGACTAACAACGAAGTTGTCAAATGTACCGAACTTGAAGAATTGGATCTTCCAGCTGGAATACTAGATCGATTAACTATGAGACACCTAATGATGCTTGGAAAGGTACTTAGTGATATGGATGAGGAAGGATTAGGAGTAATTGGAGTCCATCAGTTTTCTCTAGGTATGCAGGCAGTTTTGGAAGAGGGTGCTACAGAGGAAGAACTAACAGATTTCTTTCTAAAGATCGATGCACAATGCATAGGGAAGGTGTCATGGCTACAGGTCATGTACCATATCCTTCAGATTTACAACAAGCGAGATCTACTCGATTCTCGATTGGATGTTCTACCTTACAAGTCAAGGATGAAGCCAGTTGATTGCTTTAGTCATTCTCATTCCGTTAAACAAATCACTGTTTACCCAACTATTGCTGGCATCAGGGACGACAGTGCAGGAAACTACGTTGTTATAAGTAGAACTGGAATGCTAGCGTATTTTACCCGTGATTTCAACCTTCTGGAATCCCTTCATATTCAACAAGGTGAAGTGAAGCAGACAGTGGAAGTAACAGCCATGGTGTGTATGCCCCACGTTCGAATGATTGCTGTTTCTACCACTGTGTGGGATATCCGTTTCTACGATAGTAGTCCTGCTGAGTTCGAAAAACATTTTTCGATTGTGGAATGTCCCAGCTGTGTCATGTGTCTGGACTATAATCCATCTGCAAAATACAAACAGAAGAAGGCAGTCCAGTTGATTGAAGGTGACACTGGTGGAAATGTGAATGTTATAACTCTGAGTCTGCAATTTTTCTGTGATCTGAGACGATCTCTCATAATGAAGGAAAATATGGCTCGAGTTCCATTTGCAAAGATCGTAAAGAAACAGATTGAAGGACTGGCTATTTTGAGCTTTCCAAAAGTTCATGATGAGTGGGTACAACGAGTGAAGTTCTTGAAAGCTATTGAAGTGTTCATTTCCTGTGCAAAAACATCGAAGGTGTCCATGTTTCTTTATGATATTAACAAGCGTCACTCTTTCAGATTCTCAAGCCGACTGGGAATTGTTTGTTTCGACTATCTGGAGTCTGAAAATTTTATAATCACTGGAGGAATGGACTATTCGGTTAAGCTTTGGAACCCATTTGTTTGCCAGCGACCTAACTGCGTCCTTTCAGGTCACATGACACCTGTAATGTATGTGATGGCTGATAACGTTAACCAGTTTGTCATTAGTATTAGCAGAGATAAGTATGTAATGATATGGAACGTATTTCGCCAACTTTGTGTGCAAACTATCAATTGCAATAATACGTCTCTAGGCACACGAGACATCACTGCTGCATGTTTTCATCCCAAAGATAGGTGCTTCCTAGTTGGAACCTACCAGATGGGAGTGTTTGAAGTTCAAGAGCAGGACGAAAAGGTAAAATGGAATACACATAGCGGACCAGTGTGTGCAAGTTTGTACAACAGTCTGTTCGAATTTGTTATCACAGGTTCGTACAGCTCAGAAGTTGCAGTATGGAGTTTAATCACTGGAAACAAAATATTTGAATTCAATAAAGTTCATACCGTAATTCGCGAAAATGTGGAATATCCGGTAAAAATAACATCGATGACATTAGATTCGACTCAAAGGCGACTCCTTACTGGTGGTCAGGACGGTATCTTAAAAACTTGGAACTTCAATAGTGGCCTGTGCGTGAGGGAATGGAAAACAAAGAATAATCGTGAGATTACTTCGATCGCATGTGCTCGTAATCATATCTTTGTAGCCGGTTGGAATCGCCGCGTGACCCATTTATATGACAACGGAATCGACACATTTGTTAAAGTTTGGGATGCAAAACACTCTGATGACATCGAGGCAATTGGATGCTATCAGAATAAAATCGTAACAACAGCTTCTTACGATGGAGAAATCATTGTTTGGATCCGTGAGACAGGTAGTGTTAAGTTCCGTATGAGGGATGAAGGGAAACTCTATGGAACGCGAAAACTTACACCTGAACAGGAGGAGAAAACGGAAGAAGAAGAGAGTCAAGACGAGACCAAAGACATCAGCAGAGTGACTGTACAAAGTGACCGAGGGACTAGTTCTCCCGAAGAGAAAAATGAAGAGGAGGAATTCGAAGAAAGCTCGGTGTTCGTTGAAACTATGGCATCGACGGCTTATCTTGATCCGGAGTTTGACCTTTCAAAAGAATTTGGTTTGATTTCCGTTCCAACTATCAATCAATTGCTTGTCCTTCAGAATCGTCGTGTTCGTTGGGACACTGCAACAGTGCTTACCAGCGGAAAAGATGGATTTGTAAGAGCATGGTCAGTTAGTCCTGGAAGTGGATTACTTGGGAGGTTTCACGCCCCAAAGCGTCGCATCGATGGAGTAGTTACCATGGCAACCGACAAGAATAATGAATTTTTGGTTACAGGTATGTCACAAGTTACTAATACTTATAATTGAAGAATATAAAGGAAACATACTCGTATTTTTTCTCTCTATTTTTATCAGATACACATACACATTAGACAAACACTTAGTGAATTAATTAATTAATTATATTTTTGATTGGAATGCTTTTAACTCGTAACTGAACTCGTGTTTTACGTGTCTTACAGGTGACACCTCAGGATATATCAGGGTTTGGTGTCTGCAAAATTACTGCTGCGGTGATGATATTATCGAGTACAATCCAAGCCGTTATCTGCAGAAATTTCAGTACCTCCGTCTCGAGAAAAGAAAACTTCGTTATATTGGATTCTCAGAAACTGTTTACGTATCAGAAGATGATGAAAATCCTCCACGTCCTCCACTGTTGAACTGTTTTCGCGCTCATATGCAGGCCATTATACATGTAGAGTTCGTGGACCAATGGGAAATGTTGGTCTCCAGCAGCAGAGATTGTACAGCTCGTCTGTGGACTTTGGACGGTGGTTACATTGGAACTTTTGGGCAGGAAAAGAAGTGGAATCTTGAAAGTCCTATAGTGTACCCAGATGATGAAATTTGCCCAATCCCTAAAGATATTAGAAGAATGGGTTCTCCCACCACATTCAAGGCAAGAAAATTCTTAAGATTATTGCCTTCATGGCATTAGCACTTAATGATATCATGTGTACATATTTTGAGCATTTCCAAACTGAGTTTTACTCTTTAGTTCTCGGTCTTACTTTGATCCAGAGAATTACCAAATAATTCTATATTAATTCTAAATTTTTTCCTACTGTGACTACTGTTCTTTCTGTTTCTGGAGTGACCTTGCTCAATATCATTGATTTTGATTCTGTTTAAAACAGAATGATTTCGTTAAATTCTCTCTCTCTCTCTCTCACACACACACACAGTTTAGAAGACATGGACATATATGGCTGTTTGCCCATTAATTTGTTGTTCGTTTCTAGCTCGTTTATATTTTGATACACTGGTATTACCCAATACATTCCCCTTAATGTTTCACTTAGTTTTAAAGGATGAAACTGTTTTTCAAGTTTTCAAAAATATAGAGTTTTTTTTTTTTTGAAAAAAAAGACACCTGGTGGCACTTTCCCTCTTGAATTGAAACCTATGTTTCAGAGTTGATCCTTGTTGTTTTGCCGCCTTTTACATCCTCTTATTCAATTAGTATCCTACCTGGTAGCATATCGATTATTATATTTATCCTTCCACACCAAGTGGAAAAGGCGTTCTTTCAAGTATTACCAATCCGGTAGGAATTTATATACGAGGTGTGGCAATTAAAATTCCCTGACTGTTAAAATAAAAAGAAGAACACAAATTGAAGGAGTTCAAAAGTAGTTTTATTCAAAGTAATCTCCGACTGATTGAATGCCCTCATTACACTGTTCTAAAAGTTTCTGAAAAGGGTCAGCAAAGGCGTTCAGAGAGATGATGTTCAGTTCGGTGGTTACATTTTTCTTTATGTCTTCAACATCCTGAAATTTTTTCTTTTAAGGGTAATTTTCACTTTCGGAAAGAGGAAGAAGTCCGCTGATTCTACATCGGAGAGTAGGAGATGTTTGATCTGTACAATGCCATGTTTTGTCAGAAATATCTTTACAACTAGTGCGGAATGGGCGGGCATTTTCATGCAACATGAACCAGCTGCCTTTCTCTCGAAATTACCGCTTCATCTAGGAAATTCGCTTCAATAGTCCTTGAAGCTGTACGTAGAAAGCAGGATTGACTTCTCCCCTTCAGGTGTTAATTCCCCGTGAACACCCTGTTTGTCGAAAAACATTATCGTCATCCTGATCAAGGACTTCTGTAAATGAAACTTTTTGAGTCTTGGTGATGATTTTGAAGTCCATTGAATGCTCTGATGCTTCGTCTCCGGGTCGTATTGAAACAACCACCACGCATCTCTAATGAAAAGACAGTAGAGGAAATTAGGATTACCTTGACAAGTCTTCGTATGATGACACTCATCGTTGCTTTTGCTTGTCTGTAAGGACATGCGGCATAAATTTTGCACACACTTATTTTTACCTAAATATTCATGCAGAATTTGACGAATCGTCTCCTTGTGGCATATTCAACTCATCAGTCATCATTTTGAGGGTCAAACGACGATTCCTTGCCACAATTTTCCGAACTCTTGCAACTCTATCCTCATTTCGATATGTTGACTGAAGCCCATATCTTGAGTCATTTGAAACATCCTGATGCCCATCTTTGACCCGCTTAAACCATTCAAACACACTGGTACGACAACATTTCATCATCAGAAAGAAGCTTTTAACGTTTCATACATTTATGTTGCAGATTTTCCAGTTTAAACCAAAATTTAATATGCCTTCTTGCCCCTTTTGTAAAATCGTACAAAAAATATTTATATACATATTTTTATAAAACTTCGCAAAGTTAGAGAATCTTAGATGAGAGTTGCACATTGTTACCCCGAAATTCAGATTTTTATCCAACAAACAGGCAAACTGACCATGGATACATGCAATTTATAGACAGAATATACTAGTGTCTCAAAAAAAAAAAAAAAAAAACCCGTAAAACAGAGCAAATCAGGTTAATCAATTATTTCTCATTCCACTCCCTATCAACCAGATTTTCAATTTCTACTTCATATCTTTTCTATAGATATCTACACGGGAACTATTCTCCTGAATTAGCATCTGCAATTCTGCCTCCTTCTTCTAGTCAAAATCCACTCAGAGTTTAATTTCAGACTCGTTGAACTAACTTTTCCACTTCCTCATTTATCCTTTCTATTTTTGAATTTCAGAACAACTCTTCTTCTTACGTTTTCCTGAAAACAACAGCCGACAGATATTCCGGTTCAACGTCAACAAGCATCCTATGTTGTCTAAAGAAAGAAAAGAAAAAATTACTGATAAAATGAACTTATCATTTCCAGGATATTTAAATTTGACGCGACATGGTGGTCACTTGGTGATGATGTTCGGAAAGTCCGCATTCCCAAATTCATGGGCATATAAGCTCAACATTGGCAAGATGCAAAATAGAAATTAGATTCCGTCAAGCGTTATTTTTCATATCTAGATTTTTTGTGGGGAGGACGATGACGGGAATCCTCCTCCCCACCGGATGAAAAAGATGTGAGTTTGAATTCTGTCAATAACGCGAGGAATGTTTATCAGTTTGTTTTTTTTTCACAAGGTGGCTGTGTTATTCGGTCTTAGGCAATGGTTGCATGGTCTTATCTTCCTGAAGTCCGCGTGTTTTGTCCAGCAAACATCAAGCCAACCACAGAACAAATGCAATTTAGAGACACAATATATACTGACGCTCCATAGTCTTAGTTGCTTAGGAGCTTAATATTCACACACTAGTATTAATAAGAATTTTACTTGATTCGTGTTTTTTACATTGATATGGCGATCACGTGGGGACCGTTCCCCAACTTGGCAGAGGAGGGGACCAGGATTTATAGTTTCCTCTCCGTGCTACCATTAAAAATTCTGAGACAAAAAATTTCCTCAGCGAATTCATCGGAATTCAACAGCAAAATGGTGGATTGGAAGTCAGGAATACTCGAAGCTAAATTTGAAACAAAAATCCTCCATAATATTAGAAAAGACGTTTATTGTACAGGGTGATCATAAAGTCTTGCACCGGTTTTAAATTTTAATAACTAAAGATATACAAATAAAGGAACTATTTAGTAAAAATTATATGAAAGTTCAAGTATTAAAGTTTTATTCTTAATGCAGTTTTTAATTATCACACTTCGAAGGCTGTCATCATTGTTGATTGATTCGGGGTGTCCCAGATCGTGGTTTGTCATTAACTGATCCCTTTTTCATCCAACTACTTATTGACTTTTTATGGGGTGCATCGTTTTTATAATGCGTAGTGAACTTTCTTCTCACAGTTGTTATTGAATTAAACTCTGCAAGCCAAAGCACACAGTTAACTTTTCTTCAATTGTCGCCATTTGGAGCCATTCAATATCTTGTAAGGACCCGTCCTTACAACTGTTATTAATAATGGGTGTCATTGATGTTGGAAAATTATTAGTGAATACTAATTAATTTAATACAGACAACCATTATAAATATATCAGGTCAAAACTATATAACAGAATTCGAATAGGATAATTCAGAAAGGTCCCAGGTTTAATTGTGCTCGTTTCGCCCATTATTTTAAGCAAGAGGAAGATTAACGTAGCAACGGGGGGAAAGCGTTTCGAACACGCGATACAATTAGAAACACCGATGGAGCAGTCCGTAGTTAATGAGCACAGATCAGAGTCAACATTTCGTCCCTAAAGAACAATGAGCCGAAACAAAAACACAATTAAGATAGAGATGGAGCTCAGTAATTGAGGTACTCAAGAAATTGAGTGCACATTTTAAAAATTTCATGGGGGGCAATTAACGACAGGTGTAGCAAGACAAATACACGGCGTAGATGGGCAAACACAAAGAAGATCGAGAAACTTCCGGAACTTCTGGTCACCTTTCTAGAAAGTTCCAGAAATTGCTGGAAACCGGAAGCTCCCTCTAAAAAGGATGGAAGACACGCCCACGGAAGAGTAAAGGAGACGAATGGGAATTAAAGGGAAAGGGATGTACAGGCCAGCGATTGGTCAGAGAGAAAAGCGTAGGAAATTTTGAAATTCAGAGTAAAGAAAGAAAGAGTTTTTCTGAGGAGTCTTGTGGAGTATGTGTAGGAAGACAGTCGTGTGGCAGAGTCGTTGTTGAGTTTTGGGTGGCGGTGAAAGGTTTTGGAGAGGCGGTCGGAGGAATGGGAAGGAAATATTTCTTGTGAGTAATTTATGTAAGTCTAAAGTTGGAGAAAGAATGTGTCCACGTAGAAGAATGAAGATACAGCAGTAGCCAATGAATACAGCACAGTGAGAGAAGCTGATGCAATTCATAGAGAAGGAAGGAGAAGAACGCCCAAGGAGAATTCTAGAGGCAGGATACTCAACTGAGCAGTGATGAGCGACAGGCCGACCCTAAAATTTTCGCAGTGCCAGATACGGATGCAGCGCTGACCGATGACGTAAGAAAGGATCCTTATTCAACTCAGCAGAGCAGTGCCTACGAGAGAGCGAACCTCAGATAGATTGATATATTCCAAGGATGAACAACCGCCCACCTTCTAGTCTACGCCGTTATGTAGATGGCTATGGTAGCCCAGAATAGAGAGAACACTCGGAAAACTGAGTAAGTGATAGTTAAGTACGGAAAAATCTCAAGTTAGTGAAGGAAGGACTCTAAAGGAAATACTTAATCTATGGGTGAAAACTAAACGTAATTGCACCCATGTACACAGAGTTGTAGAGAAATTAATGTGTAGGACCTTATGGTAAAAGTTAATTAGTGGGTAGAAAGGATACCTTGATATAATAGTTAATTTTGGGGGAATGACTAATTAGGTAACAATGGATTGTAGTTGAATGTTAAATTATAGTGAATTTGGATTTATTAAGAGTATAACTTAGCGTGATAGTAATTGTTTAAACGGATAAAATACTGATTGAGTGTCTAGCTAATTAAAGAATTATTGGATTAGATATACGGGAAGATTGTTAATTATATTGGTTGATTATGAATGATGAACAGATTGTGGTTGAGGAAAGGATTTTCTAACTGAGATATATATATATATATATATATATATATATACAAATTTGTATATAGCTACTTGTAATTGTTTATTCTCATACTGAAAGCTACCTGTAGACTTACTAGGACAGTTGATTAGTAGGAAAGCTGATGTAAGGATTATGAGATGTAATGAACTCCTAGATCTGTTAGAACCCTAGGATGAGGCACACGAAGAACATAATGATATATATATATATATGTATAAACTTTTGTAGTTTGAATTACAAGGATATTTACACAGATAAGGCCTAGCAGTCTAACAAAGCCACACATAATAAAGTTAACAGTTAATTGTAGCTATTGATTGAAATGTATATAATGTCAATAAATATTATTATGTTTTGGTACTTATGTGTCTGTCAGTCATTTTGAACTTCAGCCAGTCCAGAGGAGGAATACCTAAATTATTGAGACCCCCTAGAGTCTAGAATCTTCTGGGAGATTACAAGTCAGGTGTAAAGTGGGAGGGGACAAAACGGGGGCATAGTAGAGTACAGGGAATAATTAAATAAGTCTTATAGCATTGAGGAACAAATTAAATAAATAAAGGTTATATATAATATATAAAAATAAATTAAATAAAAAAAAGACTTATAGAATAAGGGAGTTGGAAGTTGCAAGATAAAAAAATAAAATTGTTGATGAAAAGGGATAGATAAAGAACAGATATATAAAAAAAATATAAAATATATATAAATATAATAAACACAAATAACATTTCCCCCCACAATCTGAAAATAAAAGAAATTGATAAAATATTAAATATAAATATAACAAAAGAAAAATCAGATTTACATGGATGATAATATATAAAGAACTTTAAGACTTGAACTTTCATATATTTTTTATTGAATGGTTCTGTCATTTGGATGTATAACTTTAGTTATTAAAATTTAAAACCAGTGCAGGACTTCGTGACCACCCTGTATTTCAATATTTTCAGTTTAGCTTCATTGAAGCATAGGATGTAGTCCACCAGTTTTCCTCTCCGTCCTCTCCCTTCACCCAAACACTGCTAACTACAGCTGTCAGTTATGGAGAAAAAAATTGCATATCGAATTCCTCTGGTCTATGACGCGTGAATTAGCAACTGTTGGAGTAAGGCCTTCTCGGGGCTGATAGGCACTAACAGTTAGGGGTAACTTTGCTTGTAGCCACATCGCCCAACCGGGCGGCGTAGCCTCGTGACATAGACCGTGGTTCCAGCTCATGCGATTGCTAATTAAGGTTAATCATCGCATCTTTGGTAAAAATGATCACTTTTGAGCTCCTCTGATCTAGACAGTCGTTAGAGTTTAAATAGAACATTACATACTTCCCACAGGCATTAGCAGCATGGATTCCAGAAGTGGAAACCAGACAGGAAACAGACGAATAATGAATGTTCCAAATGAACCGGATCAGTTGGATCAGACATTGAGATTTATTGAGAATTACATGCGGGAGTTATTGTATTAACAATCTCTGTATAAGATTATTTTATTATTTCTCTCATATGAATACTTAGAATAAGAAAAACAGTATTACCCAAAGGATTACCAGTAGATTACCTAAAGTTACCGCCGACTTATCCTATAGAAACAATAGGCACGTCTCTACTGGGTGATCTGGAACTGCAAATCAGACTTCAAGCAATAAGGGCGACAGCATACAGTACCAAATTGCGTTAGTTACATCGACACATTTATCTCTCCATCTCCTCGTTACCTCGGCCTAATCTGACTTCTTTCACAAAAAATATCCTCAGATAGAGCGAAGAGAGCCTTCTTTCTAATTTTATTCTCTGCTGTCGTTTACTAGACGCTGATTCGTTCTCAATACTGCCTTCCCTACTTCGTTCATTTGGCGTTTCAGAAAGTTTCCTGATGCAGTAGAAAGCAGTTAGCCAATCGTTCTTATCGGTGATCACGTGTTCACTCGATTCTACCCTGTTTCTTAGTAGTGCATAAAATATGTAGCAAGTTGGCAGCGTGCCACCCAATGCGATAGCCAGTCCTCGATTATTTTAGAAACGTGTGCGTGCGCAACTTTTTTTTTAGTTCATGATTCCATACATTTTATTGCCCATTTTAGACCCCAGTTGTGCTTATAGTCTACTATTAATGTTTATTTTTGAATAAGTTAAATGTTTTAACTAAGGTTTTCATTTTGCTACAGAAATAAGGTTTTCATTTTGCTATTGGCAGGATGCGAACCGGGAAGAATGAGTGCCAATCATTAGAGCCATCAAATAAACAAACTTTTATTTTATTTATTTATTTATTATTATTATTTTTTTGTACTAGAATAGTACTATTCTGGACCGACTATGGTAACATCCTGGTATATTTTTTAAGGAACCAGGACTCACTCTGTGTCTTTATTTGTAGAAGGATCCAGTTTAAGGGATTATTGAACTTTCATCTTCAATTATTTAATCGAAGCGTCAGGGCAACTTAGGCCACAAGGCATAGGAAATACTATAGAACAAGGCATAATATTTTATCTGTAAAGAAATCCTTCCTTATCGTTTTACTGCATATGATTCTATAATATGACCCTCAATTCTGAAGAAGCGCGTCATTTCTTTTATAGAGTTAAAAAAAAAGGCTTCCATTAAACAACTTATAACAACGTTACAAAAAAAAGAAAAGAAAAAAAAAATTATTAAATAGAAAGCAGATTCTGTAACAGTCAGAATGCTTTTTGAAGATCTCTAAACAGCATTGAAATAATATTAAACTGTCTCAAGATAGGGATTTAAAATATCTAGCATTAATTAGAAATATCCAAAGGCGGAAATCTAAATTATAATGAATTATTTTGTGTTCTCTCTTTCTGGCTTGGCTTTTAAGAGCGAGTATCGTTTCTTTTGCAGGTGATCAACAGAGGTTCTTGTCCACGTTGGAACAAATCATTAAAACTCCTTGTTCACTGCATAAAAACTGGAAGAGTAAATTTTCCTTGGATGAAAAAATTAAAGAAAGCTGAACCGAGTGTGGAAGAAGCCGGAGCGAAAGAAGAAAAAAAGAAGAAAAGATTGACGGATATACTAGGGAAATTTCATGTCACCAGACGGCACCATCATCCGCTTCCTCCAATTGCTCCATTTTATGAAATCGGCAAAAAGGTATGTTATCGCATCTCATATAGTTGAGGTATTTGTTTATGATATTGTCCAGACCACTCTGGTCAATAGTGTATTATATTTGCAAAATATATATGTTATTTTGAGGAAGGGTAATGTGCTTGTGGAATGAAAAAATTCCTCTCTACCAATACATCTGTGCTTGAGAACAGCTCATATCAAATATTCGTGAGCACCACTAATGAATAAAACCATTTCGCCTTGTCCTTGCCCAAATTCTGCATTCCAGTTCATACTAAAGATGGTCACTTAGGTTGGGGTCGATGATGTGCTTGCTGGCCAGGGCAACGTTCAGATGTAAACGTTCAGATGAAAGGTGTACGGGACGTTTCCATAAAAATTTCTACAATGTAGGCACACAGAATTGTTATCAACCACAATCAGGTCCAACTTTAAATTTATAATCTTGTAGACTATCGCAAGGTGTAGTCCTCTCACGAATGCTGTTTTCTGCAGCTCCGAATCCTTTTTCAATGCCTATGGCAACATGACTTCGTATGCCGACTATCTGAACCTTTTTATCTTCTGAAATACTACAACATATGGAAGAAAAGGCTAATTTGGAAGCCTCCAAAATTTTTGTAAATCTTGAAATTTATTTCGAATAGTTAGGTTCTGATTATTCACATTAAATCAGCTCAAATATCGTTCACCAAGGAACGTATTCTGAATAACATATCATAATTTACATTCAAGGCAAAACCATCCAAAAGACCTCTCAATGCCAAAGTTTTGAGAAACTTTGGTTTGATGATCCAGATAGGATCATCAAACAGATGCTTACAGGAATTGCAGAGCCTAATATAATTATTTCTTGCAACGGATTTACAGATCAGACAGCAGAGGTGAAGAGAGCGATGTGATAGAGGCATCTGCTTGGCACAGAGTACTGGATCCTGAGGTGGCTGAACAAGCGGCCTTTTACCATCTCAAGGCCTCTCTTCACATCACTTTCCATGAAGTTTATCATCACTTGCAATAGTGTACAAATTCTGGTCAAACTCATCTCCCTCTAGACGCATCCAACCTCTGGTTCCTGATTCCCGGCCCTTACGACGACCTGAATGCTTTATCTACGAAACACAACCAACAGCTCCAATCCAAACATAAAGCCATCGGATGCATGACCCAATGTTCCCAGTCAATATCACAGCAACTGTTCACTATCTTCAGCAGCTCTCCACGGCCAAGCCCTATGGAAAAACAAATTTTAATGAGCTGTATAAATTTTTATCATACCGGTAAAGCAAAAGCAGAGATGCTATTTGTGAGAATTCGAGGCTCTTGAATTCTTGTCTACAGAAACATTAAAAATATAAACAAAAAACACCTGTAACAAATTTTAAGTGTTTCTTTTTTATTATTCGACTTAGACTTCCGTGGTCTGTACAGACTCCAGCTAATTCGTTCTTGGATAATCGAGAGTCTGATAATTGATTTTATAATTAAAAGTTAATCTATTGAACTCTGTTTAATTATCACGATCTTACTGATTTGTATATTCATAGTTTTAGACATGTTAGATTTGAGTTTAGATCAATGGAAATATCTAGAACATTATACATGTAATTGCCCTTCCCACTACTTTTTGACGTGAATGGAGTAATAAAGTTGTCCTATTTTATGCAGGTGGGGAAGGCTAAGTACTGACGATTGACACATTTATCGAATATGTATGTAATACAAATACAATAGAAATCTTAATGATAAATCAGGATATGTGTGTCCTACATGTGATGTTATAATCGGGAGCAAGGGCAAAGTGCCCTTTCCTGAACAAGGTTATTTTGTGATTAATTCATATACACATATCATCACTTCCTTCCTCTTTAAGTTATAAATGCATCGGGTTAATTTAATAACTCTATTGGTGCTTGTCATTTTTTTTTGCTTGAAATATTCCTTTCTTACACGCAGGTGAATGTATATCAGCACATGAGTCCTCCTCGTTTGGAGCCGCTTCGTGATCCAGTTCTTTCTCCCGAAGTTCGCAGGGCTCTTCAAAAACATTTTATGGTTGGAGCCAAAGAGAAAAGAAAGAGACGAAAGAGTGTTACATTTGGAAAGCCCACATCAAGTCGAAACAGAGGACAAAGTCCACAGCCGCAAAACGACAATAAATCAAGCAATCAAAATTAACATTGTTTTAAAACTAAGCGATATTAGGTATAAATAGATTATCTATTGAAATTTAAATATATTGCACAAGATACAGACCTTTCAAAATTTCTTAAGTTTGTAGTGAAGTCAAATAATATTTTACTGCCAGTTTAGACAATATATTTCAAAAGTTCCAGATAGGGCGCATTAAAGAAAATATGTGATGTATACGAAAAAAAAGCAAATATCTGTTGTGATAGATAAATATATGTAAAATTTTGATAAAAAAAGTAAAATAAAATATATATTTCTAATATAACCATTGTTAAATAGATCTATTCAATTTTTAATCATCGATAGCTTTTATTTACGTCCTCTCGCTTAGCACAAAAGACCTGAGTTCAAATCTCGTCGATGATGTGTGGAATTTTTATGGGCCCTTTTCACAACGTGGTAAGTTAGTCGGCCTCAGAAGAGGGCAGCATGGCCTTTTTCTCAGGAAACTCGGAATTTTCGTCCATCAAACAGCAAATCGACCACAGAACAAACAATTATACGCAACTCAATAAAACCAAAGTCACAAATGCGCCTAAAACCCTACAACAAACAAACAAAACAAATGTTTTATTTAATAATTTAGTACACCTGTGGATATTTCAAGCGCAATTACTACGTATTACATTATATTACAAAATAATTAATTTTGAAAATAAGTCTACGTTATGCCATTGCACGATATTTCCGAGCTCATGCTATTGAAGAGTGTTCAATAGTCTTGTGTTGAAGCGCGTTCTCCAGGGACAGCAGTTCACAACTCAAGTAAAATTCCCGGAGGTGGGTAATGACTCGAAGTTTGTTTTCATAAAACATCTCACGCATTCTCAATACGACTGAGCTCTGCATACAGAGTACTATGTATTCAGGAAATATCCTCTCTCTAAAGAAAATATTCCCCAATCGGCTTTATTTATTTATGGGTGAGAGCATTATTTTCCACTAGAAGGAAGCTGGGAAAGGTTACTTTACCCCTAAAACTCTAGTGTAGTGTTCAAGGTTTTTATCCTTATATCCAAAAGCAGTCACAGTCCTTTTTCTAATATGTGCAGCTCTGTATATTATTATTATTATTATTATTATTATTATTATTATTATTAGGATTTATTCCGTTATTACAACGTGTAAGATGTAGATCTTACAAATTAAAATAGAAATATTGGTTTTGCTAAAATAAATCGAAGTAGGGCAATGGAAAGTGATCTCTGTGGTGAAGGGGAGAAAGTCGTGAGTTGTGGGTTGAAGTAGAAGTAGATTTTTTGGTAGTCGTAGTTCACATCTCGTGGTAGCAAGATGAAGAAGAAAAAGAAAAAGAAAAAAATGGGGAGGGTGAGAGAAATGGGTAGTGAGGCGTAGGGGACGAGAGTAACTGCGAACTGAAAGTGATGATGCTTTTTGGAGGTATGAAAGAGTGGGAAACATGTCCGTTGAAAGTTGTGCAGATAAGTAAGCCAAGAAGAGAAAGACAGCCTGGTCCGACATCGGAAGGCAGTGATAATGGCCAATTGTGCAGATAAGTGAGCCAAGAAGAGAGAAAGTCTGAAGGCAGTGTGCCCAAGAAATGTAAGAAAGTCTGTCTGCCATGAAGGAAGCCTGAACGCAAGAAGTTGGAAGTAGTGGCTATTCCGGAACGTAAGTCTGTTCCTGTTTTTTTTTCTTGAATCCTGAACTCAAGGACTCATAACCCAGCTCTGTAAGGAATT
The DNA here is from genome assembly GCF_048544385.1 of Mastigoproctus giganteus. Classification (NCBI taxonomy): domain Eukaryota; kingdom Metazoa; phylum Arthropoda; class Arachnida; order Uropygi; family Thelyphonidae; genus Mastigoproctus; species Mastigoproctus giganteus. The sequence continues at coordinate 202,765,584 of NC_143577.1, forward strand.
GAGTGATAGACCTTTTAAAAAAAGGAGCATTCCTGTTGTATTAGGCAAGTTAGTTACTAAGGTTGAGATAATTTGTTATGAATGTTAATGATTATGAAATAATGTTAGGGTTGTACAGGAGAAATAAAAAGAAAGTAATAGTATAAAGGAATTAGTAAAGAAATTATATTTATAGGAGTAGTACTGTAAGGATATGTTGACCTATATCATTAAGTAAGGGCCGACCGGGCTAGCCGGATGGGTAAAGTGCCTGCCTGGCAACCCAAAGGTCTCGGGTTCGAATCCCGCCCCGGTTTTCATTTTACGATGGTGTCGCACAGTCCGGTTGGACCTCAAGGCCGCGATACACGAAGGAAACAGGAAAAAACTGGATCCTTCGTGTATTGCTCACATCATAAAAAAAAATTAAGTTAGGCCAGGTTCCAACACAAGATAACATAACAGCTGAGGTGTAAAGAGAAAGTAATTTTATTAATAGAGAAACTTCATGAGTAAACAAAGATGACTAAGGTGGTAACTAGAGAGTAACTAAGGTAGAATGAATGATTTATAGTGAACATTATTGAGGTAAGAGGATACCATTTGTAATACACTTTATGTGTTAAAGGCTAGAAACAAATATACAAAAAGAGTAATAAGAGCTGAAATGAGTTTACTGATGTAATTGATGAAAATTGGTAATGGAAGAGAATGATTGAGTAATCATTGATGATTCATATTAAGTAAGATACAATTGATACAAACTGATGTTAATAATTTGTAAATTGAGAATAGTTGATGAGAGAGAGAGTTAGTGAAGTGTACTGTAGTACGGTTCAAATATATGGAAATCGGTACGCTTATATGTAATTATTTCTATCTTTTATGTAAATGCTGTATATACTGTTCATTAAAGGTTTGTAAATTTTTTGTAAATAAATGTGTGTCTTTAAGGTTTTGCTAACACTCGCTGTATACACCCTAGAATCCAGAATTTTCTGTGAATTGTAGTCAGATTTGCGTTGGTGGGGATGGGTTACAGACTTCAGTAGGGTGGAGGTCTAAGAAAAAGGGAAGGAAAAACAAAACCCCCATAAACGGTTCTCAACCTAACATCGAAAAGTCACTCCTTTATTCTTTTTTTCCATTTTCTTCTATCTTCCCAATCTCCATCTACCAGTCCTCTTCTATTCATACTGCTCTCAAACCCTCTATCCACGTCTTTCTTGGTCTTCCTCTCTTTTTCCTTCTCCGGCAGCTCCGTATATTCAAAGAATATTATGACCATCATACCTCCTCCTCTCTTTAGCCGTCCCTTTTTTTTAATGGTTTCGGGTTTATACAAGAATTTCGCTTGTATGCTCTGGGCATACACGCGAAATCTTGACTCGTATCAAATTTTAGCAAGGAGCAGTACGCCTTCTCTTCTGATTCATGATATTGCTTTCAATCATGAATGACTAAGGGAGAAGTGTTTTTAGAATGGGGATGTTCCCGGAACGGAATAGTCCCCAAGATCTCTAGACCTGAATCCTATTCAGCATTACAAGACAACCAATTTTGAGATGTAGTAGAAGTAGTGGCATGTGATGCAAGAAAGCAAATGTATGAGCTTATGCAGCATCAGCCAAAAAAAAAAAAAAAAAAAATTACAAAACAATCCCCTCTAAATGTTTGCCCAGTTCCTCCTTAAATTTATTTAACCTTCAACTTCCACAACGACAGATGGAAGTTTGTTCCAGCAATTAACCACCAGCTGCCTAAAGGCAAATTTCCGCACATCTATTCTACATCTGTCCTTTCTTAATTTGAATTTATGCCCCCTTAGGTTCGTAATCTGAACAAGTGGAAGGATCCCATCAGAATTCAGCGTGCTCAACCTATTCAAGGCCTTATACACCGCAATCAGATCACCTCGCTGGTGCCTAGTCTCCAACTGCTGCAATTTACAGAACTTAAGCCTTTCTTGGTAAGAGGATCCCTTCATTCCCCTCACCAATCTTGTTGCCCTTCTCTGTACACGCTCAAGTAAAACGACATCCTCCCTACAATGAGGCCTCCAGACCTGTACGCAGTACTCAAGGCGTGGCCTGACCATTGCCTTATACAGAGGCACAATCACCTCCTTTTCCCTGCTAGCAAAATTCCTGTGTAACACCCCATGACATGCCCTGGCAGCATTGTGGGGGGGGGGAAATAAGGTGGTCCTTTATATATAGTCTTTTTACTCTTCTTTAATTTTATTTTGAATATTAATAATAATAATGCTTTATTAAATATTTCTTATTTGTTCTGTTCCCTTATAACTATATAGACCTCTTTTCCTTATACCCCCACTTACACATCTGACTTTGCTTCACAGGAGAATTCCAGATTCAAGGGAACTTCTCAATTATGTATAATTCCCTTCGGAAAGGCTGAGTGTTCAGGAATAACAAACTCACAAATTAATAAACAACAAAGTTTATTTGCATATACAATTGAATTAAAAAACATGTAACATGACATACAAAGTTAAATCAAAGATGCCTTGTATATATTATTCTTATTCCTGTTTCCCTTCACTAGCTAATCTGAGTTGACCATTATATGAAAACACTTGATTCGTTCTTCTTGCCCTAACTAACTCCTAACACTTATACACATTCACTATACCTATTTCACTTACTCCTGGATACAATTCTGTTTCATATATTAACAATCAGTATGCTACTTTGTTCATTATACTCTGCGTTCTCACCATTCTGTTACAATATACTGAAGACCAATCTTAACTTTCCTAAAGTCTCTATTTGTTATTAATCTTTCAGATAAACCAACAATTCTTCATCAATACAAACACTATATTCAGAGTTGCTCTCATAACTCAATTATCTATCATTAAAACATATTCAGAGTTGCTCATATAATTCAATTATCTATCCTTAAAACATATTCAAAGTCGCTTGCATAACTCAATTATCTATCCTTAAAACATATTCAAAATTTCTCATATAAACCTTACTACCTTTCTAACACATTATAATTATTTGAACAACAATTTAATCCATTACTCATCCTTCGTTTCCCTTGCATTTTACAATAACCTTTTTTAACATAATAAACTCTGTTAGTATATATATAATTTATTTCAGCGATAATTTATCTGTCATTTTACTTTCTAGTACTACCCCTTTTTTTATTAATTACTATACTGTTTCACTAACAGTCCTTCTTGTTAACTTACAGTACTTAATATATATATCTCACCTACTTCTATCTTTTTTCTTTCCTTTCCGGGGAGGTTTCAAGCTTCCATTTTAGGCTCTCAGGCTACCTTCTGAGGAGCTCCTTCATCTGCTTTCTCCTGAATCTGCTTCAGATAATTTTCAGGAACTCTTGGCTGCATGGGTCTGGCGTCCTTTCTCCACCTTATTCGAGCTACCTTCCATTCGCTGCTTCCTTCCTTCTCATCGAGCTACTAATTTTTCGGCTTCGCTCCGTCTAATCGGGCTAGCACTTTGCCCTCACCACCTGTTAGTTTCGATACAGGGTCTGCTTCCTACTGTCTGGGACATCAGAACTCGATGCCTTCATCGAAAGGGACTTCCTCCTTTCCTAAGCACTTACGCCTTCGCTGATTTCTATCACTCCATTCTTTTACTTTCTCCCTTATTTTTTGTCTTTCCACCTTTTTAAAAACACCTTCTCAAAAAAGAAACCTCACAGACTTTTTTTTTTTTTTTCACTCCGGTTCTCTCTTTTTGTTCATCTTAATTTCTGTACCGCCTCCATATGTCAGGGTCGTCCTAGTTCTCAGTCTTAACCAATCTTTATCATTTTATCAAACTTTCACTCTGTCCTATTCGTCCATTTTAAGCTTTCTCAAGCTGTCTCTTTAGTGCTCTATCCAACTCCTCATTTTAAGAAATTTGTAAATTTTCCCAGGCAGTCCGTTGCTTTGAAGTCAGCCGCTTATAGTTATACTTTAGCAGACTTATTTCACAAGATCTACAAAACTTGCCATCACCGACAGCCAGACGCCAGTCTTAACTCTAATTCCAGCATTTGTCCCGTATTTTCTTCCTGTCTCTTCTCCAGATGTCACCGATCAAAGAAATGTCCCAACAGTACCATGGTCCACCGCACCATTGTTTTCCAGAGTTAACACCTATTGCCAACAGCAGTTGCTACTCGTTTCCATTGTTTTGGTTTGTTTCTGTGTCCTGGGAGTCGAAGTGTACCCAGATTGCTAATAGCCTTTCAGCTTACCGCTCCCCTTCTATAAACGTTGTCTAATTTAATTCCTAGCGAGTGACCCACTATTTAAATAATATTCGTGACTTGTAAGGTTTCGCTCCCCCTTATTGCTATATTATAAGTTTTACTTTAAATTAATCTCACTTTTGTATAAAATATTATACTTGTAAGATTTTACATCTTACAGCCTGTCTGCATTGCTCAGAAAACTTCATATCTGATTGCGCAATTACTCCTAGGCCTTTTTCATTTTCTACCACCTTAAGTGTAGTACCACACAGTTCGTACATTCCTGTGGGGTTACTTCTACCCATATGCATTACTTTGGATTTGTCAATGTTAAACTTTAGTTGCCACTTCTCAGCTCATCTTCCCAAATTTTCTAGATCCTGTTGCAGTAGTACATACCCTGCCAACCTTTGTATCATCTCCAAACTTCGACACTAAGTCTGATATACCTTCATCAATATCATTGATAAATATACAAAACAACAGAGGACCCAACACAGAACCCTGTGGGACTCCACTAATAACATTAGTCCACGAAGAGCAGCACCCATTGATTACCACCCTCTGTCTTCTAGCACTTAACCATCCTTTTATCCATTGTAGCAACTTACCCTTAATACCATTCTGCTCCAATTTGTACAATAGTCTTCCATGCGCAACAGTGTCAAAAGCTTTCCTGAAATCCAAGTATATAATATCAAAATTATTTTTTGCATCCAGTTCCATTGTAACCACATCATAATAAGCAATCAAATTTGTCAGACAAGACTTTCCCTTAACAAACCCATGCTGTGTCTGAATTATGGCCGCAGTCTTGTCTAGATGATCCTGCAATGCTTCTTTAACCAGTGACTCCATTATTTTACCCGGAACAGAAGTTAAACTAACTGGTCTGTAATTACTCGTGTCACCCTTCGATCCACCTTTGTGAATTGGGGATACATTTGCACATCTCCAGTCCGTGGGAACCTCCCCTGAGTCCAAGGATGCTCTCATAATTATGGCTAAGGGTTTGCTTAGTTGCTTTGCCGCCTCCTTTAAAATAACTGGATAGATCCCATCCACCCCAGGTGCCTTTCTTATGTTTAATTTCAACAATTTCTCCTCCACTTTGCTCTCAGTTATTACAAAATCATTAAGCACCCTGCTACAATTTGATAACCTTCTGGCATTTTCAAACTGTAATAATTCCTCACGTGTTGAATGTAGATGCAAAATACTCATTCAGTTTGTTTGCTATCTGAGCAGGATCATCAACAGTCGAACCATCGATGTCAAGTGGACCAATCAGATTCATCCCCTTCCTTTTAGAGTTTATATAAGTAAAAAAATGCTTACTGTTTTTCTTAGTATCCTTTGCCAAAGATTTCTCGTAATCTGCCTTCGCCTGCCTAACCTCCTTTGTGACTTGATTACAGACTAGCTTATATATATCATAGGCTTCTGTGTCGCCTGATAATTTATATGCATCCCATGCATTTTTCTTCTCTGCAACGAGTCTCATTAGTTCATTTGACAACCATTTAGGCCTAACAATATTGAATATAATCTTGAACAATATTTCTTAATAGGTATGAAACGTTTAGTAGCTTCCACTATTAATTCCTTGAATGCTTTCTACTTAGAATGTTATTGACATCTTCGAATCTTAAATGAATTACAAATTTCTTTCTTTTAACGGGGCTTTTAAGGAGAGGACTGCTCTTCATACTTTACTTTCCAGCTGAGAAGACCCAGAAATCTTGATCGCTATTGTAGTATTCTTTAGTATTCGTCTGTCTATTACTCTGAAGTATATTGGTAATGTTTCATATCTCTATTTGAAGAATTAGACGTCTTAATCAAAAGAATCATTTACATTTAAAAGTAGGAATGGAATAAAATATTTTATATACATTTCTACTCATTTAAATAAACTAAGTTTAAGGGTGCAAGAAAAGCCAGATCAATTCTTAAATCGAAAGTAACCAGGCAACTTTCTGAATATCGTTATTTCATCCACAATTATTTCACCACGATGCATATTTCAGTGCTAGAAGAGGGACAGTCTTGGAAAACGTCTAGCAGCATGAAATATTTACGAAAATAATTTGAAGAACGAGTTGGGAGTTCGCGAATCCCTTTTTAAGTCTCATATGAAGGCGCTAATTCAAGTTCAACTCGTCCTTTACAACAACAAAGAAATAAAATTAAAATATAAGAATGTGGTTGGATTAGCAGAACTTTTATAAATCCTTAAACATAGGCATCGCTTTGTGCGAATTAAAAAGTTTTAACTATTAATGATTGACTCCGCGTGAACAATTACAAAATAAAATTAATCAATCAGTATCAATTGATCATTCGTTCTCTGAAAAGAAACGTTGTGCATCTCTTTTCTAAACCAGTTCAATGTAGCACGTGAAATTATATGTCACAGGACAGTTTCCTCTAGCGGCAATTTCGTAAGCAGCGTTTTCTCCAATTACCACAGATCTATTATTAAATTTGCACGCGTGATTATGGACACGTATAAGATAACTCTTTTTACATTTGTTGCATGTGAAGGATTATAATAATATTGACATTTATATAATATAAATAGTTCCATATGCTTACTGGAAATGCTGCTTCTTCGTTTAAAACTGTAATATTGCATTTATTGTTTCCAGCTTTATTGACTTTATTCCACAGTAGGATTTTAATACCCTTACCATCAGTGCATGACCATTATAATTTATATCTTGTTTCTGATAAGTTTTAAAAAATTCATAGACACAGTTTGTCAGAAAAGGATGAAACTTGTTGAAGATCAAAACTCCATTAGCCACAACCAGAGGAAGTTCTTTAATTACTGCATTTCTTAAGTGTCCCATGACTTCAAGGCCACAAAATCTAAATCAAGATAAATACCACCATATTTCCAGAGAATACCAAGCCTCAATCCATCACTTAGGTGAAGAACTTTGTGTGGACTGTTTTTCCAGTCTGCTTTAATGAACCAATCTTCTATAGGAGTGCCCTACAAGGATTTAATAACGTCGAGTGTTTTGAAGTTCACATTCGGATATACGCGACTAATGTGCATGAGGGATGTCATTCTTATGCGAGGGTGCATCGTGAACACTGTCACCATCATATTAGGATGGTGTTTAGCGACAGATTCAGCAGCACACTTGGTGTCCAGTCAAGAATGACCTTTCAGAAGTTTCAATAAAATATATTTAAGGCTTAATGAGCGTATAAAATTAGTTTGTCTTTTCTGGACTGCTTTCTAAATGATAACCGGACAACATCCTAATACCTAAAAGGAGAAAAATGCTTAAATTTTTTGTTTAACCGAATCTTATAATGAATGAATTTGTTCCTTATGAAATTTCTTGAATATATAAAGAATTCAAGAGGATTAGAAAAGTTCGTAACGTGTTCTAACCCTCTTGAATTCTTTCATGAAAGAACAGGCTTTTAAATTTAAATCATAATCATCGACTTTAATAATAGTGTTGAAATAAAGTTCAAATTTAGAGGCGAGTGGGGTGGGATTTGTGGTGCTTTAATGGACATACTACAAAGGACCGTATTCTAAACTACAGAAAATGGCAGATTTAATTAATTTTATTTAGTTAATTAACGCCAAATTGGTAGCAGCAATTGGGTCTTTAAAATACCAGAATACCATTTCTCTTAAAAAAGTACACATGAAATAGTAAATCAATAATCAAAAGTATATATATATATATATATATAAATTAATTCTTTCTTAACTTATGTATTATAATTTCATTAATCAAATCAATAAAAGAAAACTTGATAGTGCTGTCCCTCGAAAGAAAAAAACTTGTACATGTTTCCTCTAAACATACTCAGGATATGTTTCCTTTAAAATAATCCAATGTTGCAAGCAAAATCGTATGTCATAGGACAGTTTTCTCTGGCTGCAATTTCATAAGCAGCGTTTTCTCCAATTATGACAGATCTGTTGTGAATTCCGCACGCATAATTGTGAACATGTATGAGATAACTTTTATTATATTTTTTTACAACATTTGTTGCTTTTGAAGGATTATAATAATCCTGGCATTGCTGTATGCTTACTGGAAATGCTGCTTCTTCATTTAAAACTGTAATAGCGCATTTATTTTTATCAGCTTCGGCGATCGACTTTATTCCACAGTAGGCCCTCAATACCCTTCCTATGAGCAGAGGACCATTATAATCCAGCTCTAGTTTCTTATAAGTTTTAAAAAATTCATAGATGCAGTTTGTTATAAAAGAATGAAATTTGTCGAATATCAGAACTGCGCTGCCCACAACTTGAGGAAGTTCTTTGATCAGCACGTTTCGTAAGTCTCCCAATGATTGCAACACCACAACATCTAAATCAAGGTAAATGCCGCCATATTTCCAAACAATAACAAACCTCAGTGCATCACTCAGATGAAGAACTTCGTGTGGACCGTTTTTCCAGTCTGCTGTAAGAAGCCAATGTCCCACGGGAGTGGCTTCAACGGTTTTATATACGTCCAGCGTCTGGAAGTTCAGATTTGGGTATACTCGACTAACATTATACATGAGAGATGTCATTCTGATGTCAGGATTCAGCATGAATATTGTCACCATCATATTAGGGTTGTGTTTAGCTGCAGACTCAACAGCACACACTTGACGTCCAGTCAAAGATGATCTTCCAGATGTTTCAAGGAAAAATATTTGTTGCCTACCTTGCGTGAATTCTTCGTTCTTCGCGTCTGAAATGCTTTCTGAATGAAAACCATAAGGCAATATTCTAATACCTAAATAGAAGAAAAACAAATTCAATTTTGAATTGAATATGGAAATTAATGTAAATAAAATCATTAAGCATTATCATCATTACTATTTATACTAATGATATCGTGTATAACTGAAAAATAAGTACTTAAGCCTCCTTTATACACCTACTTAGGAAATTTCGACAGAATCATGGCATGGAACCACGCTTAGTGAAAACTACTCGAGAATATTAACAACACTGCTATATTAGAATGGATTTTAGCTTAAAATGACGGATAATATTCTCGAGATTACATTCTGCATTACTATGTATGCGTACCAGAAGGAAAAGAACCATAAACAAGGGATAAAATAATAATAAAATCATAGGAAGAGAACCTAACCCTGGTAAAAAGCTCTATGAAAATATCTTCGCGATGATCCATTTCGTAGGAATCAACAGAAATAAGCAAACTTGTAATGTTAACAGTCCATTGTCTGTTCGAAAATTGTTTAGAGAAGCAATCGTACTTCTAGTGTAAAACGTGCTTATGATCCGTGCATGTTAGTTCACAGTACGCGCTGATGCAACAAGTGTTGGTGCTGGAATTCAAATGGTCATTATATTATGTCTGTAATGGTACATAGTATCCAGTATTATGGTTGCTGTGTGCGACGTGGATTGGAGACAACATTGAATAAACTAATGATCAGATTATTCAACGTAGAATTCAGTTCATTAAAGCTTAGAATAATAATCAGTACTCTACGACAAGTTCACGGTCCCTTTTCCCTCTTTCTCTCTTGTACATGCACTTAATGCGGCATCAAAATTATTGCTAGATATTTTTCTCCCTGCTGTTTATTTTGTTTTCAGTTGCCTTCCACCAGGCATTCCGTTTTGCCATTATACATGAGTTTGGTAACGCACTATACACGTAGCCATTAGCAAACTAATTTGTAATAATTACACTGGTGTGCAAAATGTAAGGACCAGTCAGGTTTTCACCTGTAGTTTCTCATAGGAGTGGCCTGGATATGGGAAAAACATACCAAAGGAACCTCGTGTACATAAATTATGAAGGAACCAACACCGACACAACAACGGAAACAAAACGGTACAGAGGGACTTTATTCAAAGATGGCAACATAGCAATGGCTGTTATGAGACAGATTCATCACTGTCAAAGATGGAACAAAGGGAAGAGGTGGTCCTCAGTAGGAGATATAGCCACCCCTAATGTCGATGCAGGTTTTGCACCGCCTGTCCATACTTAGAACAATGTTGTTGATAAGTTCTTGTGGTAACATCGTCCATTCCTCTGTCAGCGCCATCTACAGCTGATGAACATTTTCTGGTGGGTGTGGACGTGCTGCTAGGCGTCTTCTCAGAGCGTCCCTTATGTGTTCGATGGAATTTAGATCGGTGGAACGGGCAGGCCAATCTATACGAACAATGTCTTCACTTTCTAAAAGCATATCAACAGCTGCAATGCGATGGGGTGTGGCGCTATCATTCATAAACACAAACTCGGGGTCGATGGCACCTCGGAACAGACGCACATGGGGAAGGATTACCTCAGTACAGTAGCGTGCACCGGTTACATACACAACCTGGAGTTGTGTATGTACATCCAAGATAACGCCTCCCCAGACGAGAACCCCTCGACCGCCATATCGATCCCTTTCAGTGATGTTTGCGGGGTGATACCCTGTGCCAACCTCTCGCCAGATTAGCTGACGTCCAGAATCGCTGTTGAGACTGAATCTACTCTCATCAGTAGAATACCTTAAGTAAAGAGTATGTGGTTGTAACCTTTAGAAATAGTGTTGGTCCTTACGTTTTGCACACCAGTGTATAAAGGGAATCAAATTCCGATCAAGAGTTACATCAGCCGTTACTAGGGTTTTGCTTATGACGTTAAGAACGAATCAATTGAGTACGGTGAATCATCAGAGTCGTGTGTCTTTTACAAAAAAGAATTGACTCATTTACAAGTCGACTTATAATTTCAGACAAAACGAAGGAAAAAATGAGTATAACAAGTGCCACCTTCTTTCACTCATTTATTTGTTTAATTTTAGATAAAATTTCGACACCTGCACAAAAATATATATAAGGTGGGAGTTTATTCCAACAGCTAATCCTTTCTTAAAGGAAAATTTTCGGACATTCCAGCCCAATAAAAATTTATGCCACTTTATGTATTTAACGTGATTAAGTTTAAATGCTTTCAGAATTCAGTTTGCCCACTCTTTTTTAAATCCTTAAAAACTTCGATCAGCCCACTCCGATCGGCCCACACAGATGCCAAGTTTTCAAAAACTGTATATTACAGAGCTGAAGTTTCTCTTGATAAGAATATAAATTGGTAACCGTCCTATCAGAAGAATCAATTCCCGCGGTCAAGAGTGAAAACGATTTGCTGTATTTTCGATACCAATTAGAGGTTCAATTAACACATTAAAGCACTTTTTAGTTAGATGGGCTCTTATATTAGGGCCACCGGAGAACTAACTCATCTGTCCATTTGTAATATGTCTGTAATAAACTGTATGCGTTGTCTGGTTGATTTGGCAGGGGATCTTTCTGTCCACACCTGAGACCGACTAACTCAAGTAAGGAGTGAAAAAACAAAACAAAACATAATTATTCCTTGCTCCATTGACGGGATGCGAACCCGGGCCTTGGGAATATATTGTGTCTTGCGTCCTGGCGGTAACAGAAGTCTCCTTCTTATACGCCTGTTTACTCTGAGATGAAGCAAGAATACTGCTAAGCCAGTCATACAGTATGTGTAATGGCGGTTTTATATAGTGTTGCTGTGTTCTTAGACTGGCCACTTTGCTACCAGGGAGGAGCACACAAGGCACAAAGAAAGGTTCGGCCTGGTCTGTTCATGGCAGGAGAACGCGGGCCTTCGTCGATATGTAACACAGGTTCACGGCCTCTCTATTTCACAAGAGCAGGAAAAGGAGAGACAAAATGCAAAGGAGATAAAAAAAAACAAAAGTCTAGAAAAAGGCTAGAAGAGGAGAAGAATAAAGAAGAGAGGAAGGATCAAAAGGAAAATATTCAGATATTCAGAAGTCAACAAAGAATGTGAAAATGGGAGGGAAAATAGCAGACTAAAAGAGTAGAAGGGGAAATGAGAGAAAGGAGATATTTCGGCAGGTATTAGCAAAGTTAGAAGTCAACAGAGAATGACAGTTTTCAGTCAGAAGATGCAAATAGAAAATGAGTAGTGAAATTATGGTCCAAATACGTGATAGAGTCACTCCTAAGGTCAGGATGTCCAAAGATACAGTGAATCCAGGTTTGTGATAGAGTTTATTTAAGTTGTCACGTAGATATGATTTCAGGTTGGACTGCCATTCGTAACCTACTCAACGAGAAAATATATCAAAACTTTAATTTTCTCACCCAGACTGTATGTAGAAGAAACATGCACGTCAGCCACCCCCAAATGATGAAAAAACAACTGAGAATTGGTTGCTTAAGTGGGAGATCCATAAGCATCGGCTTCTCTCCCAAATATCGAAAACATATGACTACAAAATTAAATGTTTCACAATTATCCACCACAATACACATGAAGAGGCTGACCATTACCCAAATTGATATCAGGGATAATTTCTTCTCTGAAAGCCTAACCATGTTAAATGGACTTCGAAAAATATGTCCCCAAAGCCACATGTAAGAGAATTCCCATTCTCTTGATCAAGTAATGGATGCGTTCAACAGATACTGGAAAATGATCTCATTATAAGACCTCTACCAGCCTGATAGTACAAAAGTCTCAGGCGAGGATAGCATGGTTTTCCTTCTGAAAACTCGAGTTTTTTGTCCAGTAAACAGAAAATTGACCTCAGAACACACGCAATTTACAGACTATATACACAGAGCAACATGGCCTTAGTTGTCGATGCTCTTAAAACCCAACCAACAACATCTTCGGAGTATCCAAGTATGCATGCAATATTCGAGATATGGCATAACCATTGCTTTATAGCATGGAAGAATTGTTTTTGTCTTACTAGAAAAGATCCTATATATTAGATTACTGAGAGAAGCCATTTTGCTGTCTTAGTGCCCTCGTGGGTAGCACAGTCGGTAAAATTGCATCCTCCCCACACCGGGTGGAAAAGCGCTGGGTCCGCGTCCAGTCAATGACGTGAAAAAATTTTATGGCCTTTTTCACAACGTGGCTGAGTTAGTAAGTCTCAAGCGAGAATAGCATGGTTTTTTCTCACGGAAACTCGGGGGAAGGGGTTTATTGTCCCGCAAACAGAAAATCGACCACAAAACACACAATTTATAGACAGTATATACAAAGCAATATGGCCTTAGTCGCTATTGTTCCAAAAATAAATAAATAAAAATAAAAAATAAACTCTTCTAAAAATAATTTTGGAGACAGGATCTAATATTCTATTTTCAAATATTACATCAGTTTGCCAGAGATTATTTTTTCAGTTAGACATAACTCAATTGCCATTAAATATTTTTTTCCTTTTAAATAAACTTCGGTTTCTTATTTGGGTATCAATTAAATATGGATGCAAGCTTTTGTCATTGAAGTATTTGCTGGCAGAAGTTTTTAAACAGCTCCACAATTCGCTTAGTGCTAATACATAAACGTGAAAGAAATGACGAAGTTCTTATTCGAGGTTAAATTCTGTTTCTGGAGATTTATTCAATGGAAATTAGTTCAAAATTAAGAACAAAGAAAACTAAAAACATATCAAAAGTATACAAATTTAAAAGAAGAAGCTCGCATCGTTTATCAACGTACACATAAATGTAGATGTTAGACGTGCGATCAGGTATGAAGTATTAATACAAATAATATTGAGTTTTATTGATATCAATAGATACTGACCTAAATGTAGAAGAACAATATACCCTAGAATTAAAAGAACACACAACAAAATTCCCCTAAGCGCTGCTGGAGACATGAAACGTACTGTTCGCATTTTGCTGTTTGTAGTAAAATATCTCTCTTAAAATTCACTATATAACAATTTACAACTGTGCTACTAGAGTCTCAACGCATGCGCATGCTGACTTGCAATGCATATGTTTTGTAATATCCTTGATCATTTTCAGCTCTCGGCCTGCACGTGTGTGTACATACTTCAGCAATAGCGCATGGGCTGCTTTTACACTCTTGTACGTATAGTACACGTGAGCACTTTGAATTTAAATGAAATTAATGAATATTTTTAATATTCTTTTTTTTTTTAATTTTGAAACTTTGAATATTAATGAAAAAAACTGCCAGCCTATGAAAAATTCCTTTATCGTTATATGAAAGTTAATTTAATTCTTTCTATCATTTAATTTAATTATTTGTAAATACTGACCTTACAGTCACAAAGGTGGGTCACCTCTGCTTCTCAGTGGCAGCATGTGCTGTAGGGCAGTTCTATTTTATCTCACTTTATTCTAGACCTGATGAAGAGATAAATTCTACCATAGAATATCTACAAGGAGTCACAGACTTGCTACCTACTGCAAATATCATAGTGATGTCAACTGCCGGTCAGTCTTATGTTAGACGTGCAGAAGACAGAGCAGGCACACCCAATGGCCAGATATTAACAGATTATATAGCAACCTCTCCTTTTCAAGTGCTAAACCAACCGAATAATCTACCAACTTTCAGCAGTACCATGTGGGAGAGTGACATTGATGTCACCTTTTCCACCACTTCAATAGCCTATAAAATTACAGTCTCAAGTGTCCAGCCAGCCTGGACCACATCAGATCATAGAGCTATCACCTATCACAGGCAATTGCAAACAGCCCAACAGTCTCTATTAGATATTAAAAGGTTTGATATATAAAACGCAAACTGGCAGATCTTCACAGAACTTACAGCAGCTGAGCTGCAAAAACAGGAAAATGAGTAGTCTAGATTGAACAACAAATGTAGCCCGGACGAGCAAACAATGATCATGATAGACATTTTAGTAAAAACAGCAAACCTGGCCATCCAACGGAAAAAACCCGAGGAAGCAGGTAGTCCTCTGGTGGTGCCCTGAATTGACTATACTCAGGAGAAGGGGACACCAGCCGAGGAGACACTTTCAAAGAGCTAGAACATCTTGTCCACAAAATGAGGTGGATACACTGAGAAATTCATATAGAACTCTCAGGAATCAGTATACAGCCCTCATTAAAGATAAGAAAAAAATAATCCTGGAGGCACTTTGTGGGAAATTCTGGAAAAAATGACCCTTTTGGAGTTTTCTACAGATAGTGACCAACAAGCTACCAAGAGGAGATATTATAGAAACAAATATCATACCAGATGGAACCCAAACTTGTGTTGGGCAGAATCCGTGAATAACATCTTAGACAGTATCCAGACTAAGGCTGGGGACTGTTCCCCTGCCCTGATTGACATCATGAAAGAAAATACGGATTATGACAATGCTAATATAGAACCTATCTTTACTATGGAAGAATTATAAATAGCACTATCTAAAACCAAGAATAATAAATGCCCAGGTTGTGACCTATTATCGGTTGAAATATTCAAAAACTAGCAGAAGTAGCACCTAACAAATTATTGTAATAGACTTACACAATTGTATGACAGAGGGAATATTCCCAAAAATATGAAAAAAAAAAAAAAAAAACTGTTTTAAGATTAATTCTTAAAAACCCTGAGAAACCCCCTATTGATCCTAAATCATATAGACCAATAGCCCTACTCCCTGTACTAGGGAAAATACATGAAAGATTAATATATAGCAGATTATCTCAATACTACACAGAATCAAGATTACATTCTAACAACCAGTATGGTTTTAATAAGGACAACTCCACGGAGGATGCCATGCACCACCTACTGACAACAGTTAAAACACAAATTATTATATTAGGGCCACCCGTAAGTTTTTACATATGCCCGTTTATATAGATATTATGTCTGTAAATTGCGTGTCTTCTCTGCTCGATTTGCCTGTTTTGCTAGACGGAAAAAACTTGTTATCTACGCGTGAGACTGATTAAGTCAGCCAAGGAGTGAAAAAAATCCCATTAAAGTTTCTCGCGTCATCGACGGGATTCGAACCCGGGCCTTTTCCACCCGGTGCGGTGAGGATGGTGACGGTACCACAGTGCTACCTCGCAGATAGTTAAAAACACAGAGGAAAAGTATACGTTGGCGATTTCTATAAATTTTGCTGGGATATTTGACTCACTCTGGTGATCTGATTTCCTTAGGAGACTCTGGGGACTGTCTCGCAGGACACTCCTCTTATACTATAATTCTGTATTCTTGCCAATTGTAACTTACGCTGCCGGGGCCTGGTTTCACAGAGTGACTAGGCAGAAATCTTTGGCAAGAAATGCTGAGAAAAACAGCAAGAATTTCTTTACTTATATAAACTGTAAAAGGAAGGGGATGAATCTGATTGGTTCACTTGATATCGATGGTTCGACTGTTGATGATCCTGCTCAGATAGCAAACAAACTGGATGAGTATTTTGCATCTACATTCACACATGAGGAATTATTAAGGTTTGAAAATGGCAGAAGGTTATCAAATTGTAACAGGATACTTAATGATTTTGTAATCACTGAGAACAAAGTGGAGGAGAAATTGTTGAAGTTAAACATAAGAACGGCACCTGGGGTGAATGGGCTCTATCCACTTATATTAAAGGAGGCGGCAAAGCAACTAAGCAAACCCTTAGCCATAATTATGAGAGCATCCTTGGACTCAGGGGAGGTTCCGACGATCTGGAGATTTGCACATCTCCAGGGGAGGTTCCGACGATCTGGAGATGTGCAAATGTATCCCCAGTTCACAAAGGAGGATCGAAGGGTGACACGAGTAATTACAGACCAGTTAGTTTAACTTCTGTTCCGGGTAAAATAATGGAGTCACTGGTTAAAGATGCATTGCAGGATCATCTAGACAAGACTGCAGCAATAATTCAGACACAGCATGGGTTTGTTAAGGGAAAGTCTTGTCTGACAAATTTGATAGGATATTATGATGTGGTTACAAAGGAACTGGATGCAAAAAACAATTTTGATATCATGTACTTGGATTTAAAGAAAGCTTTTGGCACTGTTGTAGAAGTATGGTATTAAGGAGAAATAGTTACAATGGAAAAAAGTGTGGGTGAGTGGGAGAAGACAGAGAATGGTAATCAATGGATACTGCTCTTCGTGGACAAATATTATTAATGGGGTCCCCCAGGGTTCGATGTTGGACCTGCTGTTGTTTTGTATATTTATCAATAATATTGCTGAATTTATATCAGGCTTAATGTCCAAGTTTTCAGATAATACAAAGGTTGGCAGGGTTGTTAATGACAGTAATGATAGTGTGTTACTGCAACAGGATCTAGAAAAGTTGGGCAGATGGGTTGAGAAGTGGCAACTGAAGGTTAACATTGACAACTGAAGGTTAACATTGACAAATGCAAAGTACTCCATATGGGTAGCAATAACCGAAGATAAACGTACCAACTGTGTGGTACGACACTCAGGGAAGTGGAAAGTGAAAAAAGACCTGGTAGTAATTGTGCAGTCAGATATGATGTTTTCTGAGCAGTGCAGCAGGCCGCCAGTGCAGGCCATGGGTTATTGTCAGATGTATTCTCACATGGCAAATATGGGTTTCGGGAAGCCACCGAAATGGGGTAGGCAAAATTTTTGAGCCACTGCCAATTCACTTTAAATCACACTTGACCAAATAGACCTAAATTTTTCACCTGAGGCACAAAACATTTCTGTCACATGTGGCCTCTCTCTCTCTCTCTCTCTCTCTCTCTCTGTTTCAGTAATCACCTTTTCTCATTTCTGTCCGATGATAAATTGCACCTTAATCGGAGACATAATTTTACCTTTCAAGAATTGTGGAGAAAACTTCAAGAGATTCACAGATATCGCATCATCACTCCATGTCTGAATCGCTTAATCTTTTAATAAATGAAAGCACTATGGTTTCATGGCAAGAACTTTAGTAATCTGAACTTCCATTCTGACATTCTGATGATTTCTTTGTCGAGCGATCCACAGATATACTCTGTCTGCCTGCGTATCATTCTGATCCGATTCGCAGCATTTTCGATAGCTGTATATCTTTTATAGAAACAGTTTAAAACAGCTTCTTCTTCTTTCCTAATATCGTGTTCGTTGAAGGCCAGTGGACTGATCAGTCGCCTTACGCGACCGTATAACACCTGTAAAAGACAACTAGGAGACTGCATATGTAATATATTTAGATTAAAACGGGCATACGTTAAATGACCAAAAGGGCTTTTAATTCAAAAACCGAATACTTAGTTAGGCTACCTTTGGCCTTCACGATCAGCCTCAATCCTCCTGAGTATACTTTCTACAACTTCCTAAGTGTCCGCTGAATTTCGCCTTTATATCCCAGAAAACCTTGGAAGAAGGCCATTTCTCTGGGAGCCAACCCGGCTTTTCAATTAGCTCAAAAATATGTCATTCGGATCGAGGTCCTGACTCTCAGCTAGCCGCCTATTTTCGGACGTCCGTGTTCACAAATCAATCCTGTATGACCTTGATTGAATGACATGGACAGCTTTCGTGCTGATACTGACTGGACCCGTTTCCGCAGTACTTTTGAGTGTAGTGGCGCATATTCCCTCACGAGTAGCACAGTTGAGATAATCACCGTTCTCCCCACACCCGGTGGAAAAGACAAGGGTCCGAATTCCATTATTGACGTGAAGAATTTTCATGGGTTTTTCACAACGTGGCCGAGTTACTCAGTTTCAGACACGTTGGTTTTGATGGACAGTTTTTCTTGAGAGGTGTCCCAAGCTAGTCTTGAGTTCAAAGTAATGTTTAAAATGTCGCACCGCACGATTGATTATCCTGATTAAAGTGAATTATCACAAGACAGCCGTGAATGATGAAAAATGTAACAAAATGTGTATTATATCAAGAAGAAACGATTCGATGTAAATCAGAAAGTGTTGCCAAAGAAAAAATTCACTAACTCGAATTAAAGCCATGTAAGTGTCGTCCACGAAATAAGACTGTCTAAGTTCAGAAAACGCGTAACATTTTGTCCTTGGTTTCAGAAACAACTGGTCAAGTGGTTCCATTTATCTGCCTATGTTTATTCGCAAATCATTCATTACTTGATTGCCTAAAGGCTCCATCAGATTTCTTTACATGATCAAGAAGTCGTGTAGAAGGGCGCTTTATTCAGGCGACTCGTAAACCAAATACACTAACCTACCAAAACTATTCAGACACTTTTTTCCAGTGTAGTGAACAGTGTGAAAGAAATGTAAGCGAAGTACAACAAAAGCAGAATAAATTGTTGTCAGATGCTTGGAATTGAAAGAGTCTTGATTGTCGAATTCTATCTCAGCAATATGCCACTGATTATAACAGCCACACGTCTGAACCTTGAAAAGTTAATCAAAGCCGAGATTGAATCCCTTTTAAGGCTACCTGTGGATCCAGAGCATTCTGCATTGGCAAACTCTGTCCTGGGGCAAATCTCAGGAGGGCGTCTGTAGGGTTAGTGCCAGACACTTAAATTTTGGTCTAGTTGTGTTGTAGGGTTTTAGGTGCATCAGCAACTTAGGCTATATTGCGCAGTATATAAAAATCTATAAATTGCGTGTGTTCTGTAGTCAATTCGTTTGTTTGCTGGATGAAAAACCCGCGTTTCCAGGAGAAAAAAGCATGCTTCCCTCGTCTGAGACCGACTAAACTCAGCTCCGTTACGTAGAAAAAAGCTGATAAAATTTTCTTGCATTTTCCATCTAGTGTGGAAAGGATGTTTATATGCGTTACCAGGCCGACGGAGCTAGCCGGGTGGGTATAGTGCCTGTATGGCAACCCAAAGGTCGCGGGTTCGAATCCCGCCTCGGGCTTGAATCAGAGTCGTGCAAAAACTTTGGGAGGTGCATTTTGGCCACAGAAGCCGATGCACCAACAACAAAAAAAATTGTACTACCAGTGAGGGCCTGTTAAGTTCCGAATTTGATTTTGCTCTGGGGCCTCAGCTCATTTTTTCATTCGATCTCGACGAATAGCACACCTAGATTTAATTTCAGTTCATCATACTCAATGTAAAATTTCGCACACAGAAGTAAAATCCATCAGCTAGGAACACTCTTGATACCTGCAACAGCTAGTATAAGAAAAGGCCTTAACTGACAGGTGAATTTCAGTGACGATTCTATCAATCATACCATCCTGCGTCATGTTATAATTGCCTTTTGTAGTTAAATTATATTTACCTTTTAATAAAAATTCAGAGCACTGATGAGTTAATTTTAAAAATGTCCAACTTAAAAATTAAACTTAAACCTGGATTAAAAAGCTAAGTTTCGGTAAGTTTAAACCATTCGACCGTCGTCGGAGACCTATTAATTCAGTCATGGTAGTAAAAAGGTCATAAAATAATCTTGCCATCTGGACGAGTCTCGAATGGAGTCCTTGTTTACACGGTGTGGGAGAAGGAAAGCGATTGCATCCTCTGGATGGCTTTGAAATGTCTACGTTGCATTCTACAGAAAGAGGAAACCTTAAGAGATGAATTCTGAAATGCGTGAGCCCAGGGTGGAAAAGACTGAGTTCGAATCTCATCAATGACGCTAAGAATAATTATGGACCAGTGTTAGACATTGGCTGAATTATTCAGCCTCAGTTGAGCGTAGGATGGTTTTTTCTCCCGGAAACTCGGGTGTTTCGTCCAGCACACAGCAAATCGGCCATAGAACACACTGTTGATGTACATCACAATTTGGCCAAATTTGCTGATAAGCCTAAAATCCTACAGCCATTACCTAAAAAAATCTCACATTATGTATTCTTTATGACATATTTTCTTATGACATATTGTTGTTGTTAGGGGGTTTTAGGAGCATCGGCGCCTAAGATCATGTTGCTCCGAGTATATTGTCTGTAAATTGCGTGGGTTCTGAGGCTGATTTTATGTTTTGCTAGACGAAAACCCCGAATTACCAGGAGAAGAAACCATGTTGCCCTCGTCTGAATTTTCGTTTTACAATATCTTAATTTGGTTTTCTATTTGCCATCGTGCATAGATAAATAAGGTTGTCATCTTTAAAGAAATAACTAAAAATCTTTGTTTTCAATCCCATGTCATCTGCCTAACGTTTGATATCCATCTACCGAAAAATTAATGGGAACGTGGAGATGTTAAATATTTTCAAATAATAGGTTCTGAAAATTCTACTTACTTTTCTCTTTAGCGAAACAGATGAAATATAGAATTGTACTTCAAATAGATCAGCACACGTGGTGTAACACGTGCATCTTCAGATGAAGCAGAAAAAAAAAATTGGTATGGTGGTGTACCATAGAATAACCATGTAATGAGGAGACAGCAAGAAACTCCGGACAGGTATAAGAAACCTTTATAGGGATTGTATAAGAATAACCAAAAAGGTCACATTACAGAAGTTGATGCAAGATGCTCGAAAATATGGTCACATGACATCAATATGGCGTATGATCCCTCCAGCACAAAAACAGGACTACCAGCGGTGAATCATGTTCGATATAAGGATGTCTATAAGATTCTGTGAAAACGAATCCCATTTTTCTACCAACGGAGACGTGTGATTAGTGTTTATAATCCTGTTTTATATTTCTACATTAAAAAGCTTCATATTGTGCAGGACTCAAGGGGTAGAATTTTTCTCAGCGTGGTCTGTGCTTGTTCAAAGGACAGATTGCTTCTCCAGGGAAGGGGTACACTTAAATAGAAGGGGTGCAAGAATATTTGCTGATGCTATTGAGAAAATGTTAGGTGGATCGGAAAACTGCTAGTTTGGGGGAATACACAGATTAAAAGATTAACAATAGCCGAGGGCTGAGGTGGAAATGATTCTTGCACTACTTCTATTGGAATGAGCAGCAACACAGAAAGCCAGTTGCTGGGGGCTTCAGGAACTGCTGGGTTTATGAACCAAGTAAATACATGGGCTGTGTTCGAGTAACTAAGGGTAAGAACAGGAGCATGTACACCAATTCTAGGAGTTTGGTAAATAAATTTGATGAATTTGAAGTGCTGGTTAAGACATCCAAGGCCGATATTGTTGGGATATCAGAGACGTGATGTCACTCAGATATAAGGGATGCAGAATTGGAATTTGGGGAGTACAATGTGTACAGAAAAGATAGACAGGACAGGAAGGGAGGAGGGCTTATGCTATTACTTAAGAAACACATAAAATCTAAGGACGTGCATCCAGTTGACTTAGATGGACTGTTCAATGTTGAGTCAGTTTGGTGCGACATAAGGAAAGCAAAAATGGGGGTAGGGGTTTGTTATAGGCCTAATGACTCTGATGAGTACAATGAACAATTATACATAGAAATCGAATGGGCCAGTAAACCAGAATGTCTTATAATGGGGGATTTTAACTTCACCGTTTTTATAGATTGGAACTTGTGGGGGTGCTCACTCGCACACTTGCAAGGCTTTTGTGGATTTATTGGATGATTGTTTAATACATCAGCATGTTCGGGAGCAACTCGAGGGAGAAATACTCTTGATCTGATTATCAGCAGTGATTATTCATGCATTAATCTACAGATAAATGAACCACTTGGTGGGAGTGATCACGGTGTACCGATGTGGGATTTACTTAAAGATGTAACTACCATCAGGGGTAAAGGGAAGGGTTTTTGATTTCGTAAAGGCGACTACAGTAGTCTCAGAGATTTTTTAGGTTCTATACAATGGGATCAACTTATGGTGTTACCAAAAGCAAATTCTAAATGGGAAGCATTCAAGAAAGTAATCTTGGAAACTACTGGGCTTTTTTTCCAAATAAGAAATACTCTTCTAGGTTCAGGCCCAAATGGATGTCAGATGAGCTAATGAGACTCATGGCAGAGAAGAAAAATGCATGGGATGCACATAAATTGTCATGATACACAGAAGCCTATGGTAGATACAAGTAAGTCGTAATCAAGTCACAAAGGCGGTTAGGCAAGCGAAGGCAGATTATGAAAAATCTTTGGAAAAGGATGCAAAGAAAAACAGCAAAGACTTCCTTAATTATATAAACACTAAAAGGAAGGAGATGAATCAGATTGGTCCCCTTTATATCAATGATTTGACTGTAGATGATCATTCTTCGATAGCTACCAAATGAGTATTTTGCATCTAAATTCACACATGAGCAGTTATTCAAAGGGAGAGAGTGTCAGATGTTTATCAAACTCTAACAAGGAGTTAAATGATTTTGTAATAACTGAGAGAAAAGTGGAGGAGAAATTGAAGTTAAACAGAAGAAAGGCACTTGGAATGGATGGGATCTATGAAGTTAGATTAAAGGAGACAGCAAAGGAAGTAAGCAAACCCTTAGTCATAATTATGAGCGCATCCTTGGACTGGGGGGAAGTCTCCACGGAATGAGGATATGCAAATGTATCTCCAATTCACAAAGTGAGTTCAAAGGGTGGCACGAGTAATTACAGACCCATTAGTTTGACTTCTATTCCAGGGAAAATAATGGAGTCACTGGCTAAAGAAGCATTGCAGGATCATTTAGACAAGACTGTAGCAATAATTCAGACACAGCATGGGTTTGTTAAGGGAACGTCTTGTTTGAACAATTTGATTGGATACTATGATGTGGTCACAAAGGAATTGGATGCAAAAAATAATTTTGATATCATATACTTGGATTTCGGGAAAGCTTTTGATACTATTGCACATGGCAGACTGCTGTTCATATTGGAGAGGTATGGCATTAAGGCTAAGTTGCTACAATGGATAAAAGGATGGTTGAGTGGGAGTAGACAGAGAGTGGTGGTCAATGGGTACTGCTGTACGTGGACTAATATTAATAGTTGTGTCTCCCGAGGTCGGTGTTGGGCCCATTGTTGTTTTGAATATTTATCAATGATATTGATGAAGGTATATCAAACTCAATGTCAAAGTTTGCAGATGATACGAAGGTTGACTGTGTTGTTAATAACAGTAATGACAATATGCTGCTGCAACAGGATCTGGAAAAGTTGGGTAGATGGGCTGAGAAGTAGCAACTGAAGTTTTTGCATTGATAAATGCAACGTACTGCATATGGGTAGCAGTAACCCCAGAGAAATGTACCAACTATGTGGTGTTACACTCAGGGTAGTGAAGAATGAAAAAGACCTTGGGGTGATTGGGTAGTCAGATATGAAGTTTTCTGAGGAGCGCAGACAAGCTGCCACAGTAGGTCATAGGGCTTGTCAACGATATACAGGAATTTTGCGAGTAGGGATAAGGAGGTGATTATCCCCTTGTATAAGGCAATGGTCAGGCCGCACCTTGAGTACTGTGTACAGGTCTGAAAGCCTCATTTTACGAAGGATATAGAGTTACTAAGAACGAGTACAGAGAAGGGCAACAAGGCTGGTGAGGGGAACAAAGGAGTGGCTTGTGAAGAAAGGCTTAATTTTCCGCAAATTGCAGCTTCTGGAGACTAGGCACCTGCGAGGCGATCTGATGGAGGTGTATGAGGAAAGACAGTTGTAGAATAGATGTGCGGGAGTTTAGCTTTAGCCAGCGGGTAATTGATTGCTGGAACAAACTTCCATCTGTTGTTATGGAAGTTGATAGCTTAAATAAATAAATAAGTCAATGCAGTACTAGACAAACATTTGGAATAAATAAATCAGTGAAATGGGAAGGTTTTTTTTTTTTTTTTTTGCTGATGCTGTATATGTTTACTTTCTTGCATTATGTGCCTCTGCTAATGGTAATGCTAATATTTTAAACGATGTAAGAGAAAAGCTACTGAAACCTCAACGCACCAATTGACCGAAGAGTTGGCTGTCGGCCCTCAATGTGACGCCCAAGGGTGTCTCACAATGTTCGACCGGATTTAAGTATGTGATCGTGCTAGCTACACAAGTCGTTTGATATCTTCAGTTTCAAAATGTTCCTCCACCACTTGAATTGCATGGGCAGTGCGTTGTCGTGAATGAAAAGAAAATCTGGGCAAACCGTACCCCTAAAGAGTTACACATAGGAATCTAGGATCTGTTCTCAGTGCCTCTGCGCAGTTATGGTCATTAAACGCACACTCTACCTCTGCGCAGTTATGGTACTGCTATGCGGCCGTTGATCATTATTCCGCTCCATACGGGAACACGGCCTCCACAGTAAGTGTTCCTTTCTCTGATGTTGGAGGAATGATATCGCATTCCTCGTTGTCTCCCGATGAAATAATGTCTAGAATCTCTTCGTATGCTAACATGGGTCTCGTCAAGGAACAGAACTGTACCCCATTTGTCACGGCTCGAAGTCACATCGGCTCGAAGTGTGGTGGTTTGGGGTTAATACTACACAAACCACCGGCTTCACTGTGTGGTGTCCACTTAAACTGGCCCTTCTTGACAACGAGGGCCACTACTTCGGGTCGCAGCAACCTCAAGAGATAGTTGATGATAGAACATCATAGGGTTTCGTCTCGCTATTAGAGCCAGAGAGTGGTCTGCTCTGGTTGACGTAGTCCTCGGTCGAATTTGGCCAGCTCTTCTTGTAATGGTTCCTGTCTCCTGAAACTGCTTCCATAGTGCCGAGACGACACTGCACGACACATTTAAGCAAATTGCCACCTTGCCTGCAACTTCCCGGCTTCAAGTGGTGCAGCGGCCCGCCATCTCAAAGAATCATCTAAATGACGATGATTTGCCCTCCTGAGTTGAGTTCTGGAGATGTGTCTGTTCCGCTGAGCAAGCCAGAAAAAACAAAACAAAAAAAAAAACAAAAAACAAAAAAAAAATCCTTTATTAGAGTTGTAATTCTAATATCAGCATTATTGCTGTCACTTGTAGACGAAGTCCCGATAGTAAATACAGGGTCCTCGGAAAAGGTGTCCGTGATTTCCTTTTAATTATCTTCGGAAATATTTGATAGATTGCTGTGATCTTGGCAGCAAACAGTGTGGTAACTCAAGTTATATTTGACACCTCAACAATGACCTTGGCTGCGCCGTGAGTGTGCGCAGAATGACTGGTACGCGCACCGACTTAGTCAGTGTCAGTAAGATGGCCACTGTCAGTTTCCTGAAACTGATTAAACCGACGTGTTATAGTCTTGTATGTGGGCGCACCTTGTCTGTAAGTACGTCGTTTTGACGCCTTTTTCGATGACCCTGTATAGAGAAGAAGACCTATGGGACATAAATTAGAAAAAGAAATTGAAAATTAGAGAGATAGAAGAGGTGGTTTCATAGAGCTGGAGATCATCGTTATCAGCATGGATATCACAGAATTTTACGTCCCTAATGGGAATCTACTGTTGCGGCAAAAGATTAAATTTAAAATTTAAAATAATCCAGCTTTATTTAAATCTTCGTGTGCAACAGGGCAGTTATCTCTGGATACAATTTCAAAAATGTCATCTTTTGTGATTTGCACCGGAGAATTCTCAATAATTTTACTCCAAACATAACTCCGATTGAGCTTTGATAGAACATTTACTGCTTCTTGTGTATTCGTGTATTTCCGTCCTTCTCTCCAGTAAAGTTGAAACGTTGCTCCTTGGTTAAAAATCGTCACACCGCAGGTATTGTCCATAGTATCCGTAATCGTCGCCATTTCACAGCGTGATCGCAAAACGTGAACTAGAAGATCTGATCCGTTATGGTCCCATAAATTATTTCTATGCGTCCTGGCAAGTTCATGAAGGTAGATCTCTAAAAAAGGATGGTGTTCATTGAAGGCAAGAAATTCTCTTCCTATCATAACCTCGTCTTCTTTGAAGAGAGCATTTTTAAATTCATTTAAAGACCGTAACACAACAACGTCTAGGTCAAGGTAAATCCCACCGTATTTCCAAACTACAGCAAATCTCAGAGCATCACTGAGGCGGTCCACCTCAAACAGTTCTTTTCTTAAGTTTCTCAGCGGCGTTTCTTCCAGAAACCTATGTATGTTGAGTGTATAGAAGTTCACATTAGAATACACTTTGGCTACCTTCTGCATAAGGGCAGTCATTTGTATATCAGCATTTTCCAGGCACGTTGCCACTAACATATTTGGATTATGTTTAGCTGCAGACTCAACCGCACACATCTGGCGGCTGTTGAGGAAAGGTCTTCCAGATGTCTCCAGGAAAAATATTGGAACAGTACTCTGGGAAGGAAGATGCTCCTTTATCCTCATTACATCTGTAAAATAATTATTGATACATTATTATTTACTCATAAAAATTGGTCGTCTTTTAAAATGAAACACTACATTCTTTAAATTTTATTTATGCTAAAATTATGACCACCCCTGTCTCCACGAGTGATCGCATCCCACGGCACCTATGAGTGATGTCAATGACAGTTAGTTGGTCAGTACGAAGCCCGTGCAATGGAGAAATGGGAAGGCCTAACCACAAGCATTATTTGAGGGCCACCATAGTGAAGGTATGGCGAAACGGTCCTGATTAGCACATGCTGTTCAGGGAACAGACGGTTCACGATTCCTCAATTAACGGAAGACATCCAGCGTCCGCCCCTGCGAATAGGCCTACAGAGCAGGCCACTTCTTCCTAAAGTGGAAACGGGAGCACTTCCTGGATATTGGACGACTGGAAAAGATTCGCCTCGTCTGATGAATCAAGGTTCCACCTCCATCATGTCGATGGACGTGTGCGAATTTAAAAGCGAAGGTAAACGACTATAACCAGACTGCACAGGTGGATGAAAACAGGCCGGCGGCGG
Source organism: Mastigoproctus giganteus (assembly GCF_048544385.1). Classification (NCBI taxonomy): domain Eukaryota; kingdom Metazoa; phylum Arthropoda; class Arachnida; order Uropygi; family Thelyphonidae; genus Mastigoproctus; species Mastigoproctus giganteus. Next base: position 202,793,244 of record NC_143577.1, read on the forward strand.
TGGTATTATGGTTTCTAGGATTTTTTCATGGACATCACTGAGTCCCCCCATCCCCAATGAACACATCCTCATCGCCAGATCCTATCTCAGCATAATTTTGAACCCAGTTGTGTCCTACCTGGTGGTCGTATATCCAGTGGCACTCACTTTCAACAACACAACGTCCCGTGTAACAGGAATGGTTCATGCACCAAGTATTTCGTGTGCTCCTCTGGCCGCCAAATTTCCCCGACATCAATCCCATCGAACATTTGTGGACCGCAGTGTATTTCAGAATTCGCCCGTCCGCGCCAGTGCTTGCCTGGCTACGTTGCCGAATTCTGGGACATTCCTCTGCTCTCCTATTCCAGGATACCTGAGGACACTTTCCGCGGGTCTCATGGAGATGCCACGGCGGGTGCAAGGGACTATCATTGCGAAACGCGCCCAAAACGCTATTAGGTAGGTGGCCATAACGTTTTGTCTCATGAGTGGCCATACCTGTAACTTTTTAGACACACTGAAAATTAAAGGGCTTTCTCTCTAAAATGAATGGCAAAGTCTGTGCAATCGAAATGTCTCAGAGGATCAGTGAAAGGCGCAAGCGTTAAATAATTAAGATTTTTACCAGGGTCACTGAAGCCACGAGGTTTCAATGTATGGTATCCATAAATTGCGAAAATACCTACTGGGTCGTTTAATCGGTTATAAGGTTCATCTCACCGAAAAGGTGAATCGTGAAATTCAATTTATTGTTTGGATTTTTGGCATTTTTCAGAAGTAAGGATTGCTTAATCATTGATGACACTTCCAAACCTTGTTCCCTCACTTTTTTTTTTTTTTTTTCAAATTACTGACTTTCGACTTTTCCATAGCTCGTATGTTTCCCCATCCAAGGACCAAACCTTGTATGCTTATCTTTTGTCATTTTGTTGTAACTTCAACTAAACCGAACCTCGTACGTTTTTCTTGCCACGAAACGGAATGACCAAATCTCGTAAGTATGCACAACTGCTGATACGAGGTTTGACTCTTTGCTAAAAGTAAAGTTACACAAGGTTTCTTTGTCCCAGCCTCGTAAATTGCTCACCACTAGTTCAGTTTCAAATAAAAGTTTCATTTAAGTGTGACAATAATGGCATCTCAGGGTAAAAAGGTGGTTGAAATGCTGAATAAGTGACAGCATAACGAGTATTGAATCCATAATTTCTTTGGACAGTCATTTACAAGTCATGAACTTCACAAAGTAGGCAAGAACGCAGCGCCAATCACATAAATTATGATTAGGCCCCAAATAAAAATTTTTGAAGCTTTAAGTAACAAAAATAAGCAGGATGTCCATTGATAAATTGACCGTGGTCATTTTTATTGAAATCGATAATTTGAGTGAGAGAACAGATGAAGCGTTGCTTAGAAATGAAGTAACTTTTACTCCTTTACTTTTCCAGTGATTCTCTTAAAGTTAATGCTTTGTATAGAAATTTCTTCTTCCTTTAAACTAACCATCACTGTTGTTTGGAGGATTTTAATTTTTCTTTCTTTTTTTCCCATTAACAGATACAATGGCTGAAAACAACGCTGAGGTTGCGGAGCATGTCCATGAAAACTTGTCCCGTGAAATGTGTGATACGTTGAACTTGGAAAACAATCAAAGTTCTGATTTTCAAGTCGATGTTGTGTCTGAAGCCACGAAGACTAAAGTCAATAAGTGCCATGAATTTACACAACAACTAGAGGGTCAACATATTTCAGACATGGATTGGGGGTCAAAAGAAAATTTATGTGTCCTCTCTGACTGAAGTAGTTCCAGTTATCAAGAGGCGGAATAACACACCTGACCAGGATTCCAGGAGAGGTTCCACTTTAAGATACAGTCTTGTTAAGGGACGTGGCAGGTCCCTTAATAAGATTGTAAGTTAATGGTCTTAAATACTTTGAGTATTGGCGAGTGGACTGCTATATATTGGTCTAAAACTGCCGACGTTGGCACGCATACATCTAAGGAAAATAAAATAGTTTCTAAGCTTTTACGAAAAGGATAGTTCACATTTCTTGAAAAACTACCAAAAACGCCTTCGCACTATTGTAGATATCATAGTGGAAAGCTTATCCGGGGTTCGTATTTTCTAGCAAAGCAGATGTGTGCAATTTATACTGCAAAGAAAAAAGTGCAGAGAGCAAACCACTCTCTTTGACAAACTTCAAGATGGTATTAAAAAGTATAAATATTGGACTATTCCAGTCCAGTAAGAATCAGCGTAATGTTTGTGTAATGAACACAGCAGGCAATATACCAGAGAAGGATTGAATTCTTAGCAAGAAAGAATGGAAATGACTAGGCAGGCCATACTTGAAGATACTGATTGGTCTAAAAAAATTCAGGTATCATTGTAGCCACAATGGACTTGTCAGGGGTGTTAGTGATCCCTATCTACAAGCATCTGCCCACTAATACAAATCAAAGCTAATTGTTCATACCTTTACAATTTACAATAATGTTATTAAGCGTATGGACTGCTTTCTTTGGCATGAAGCAGAGGGGCAGTTAGAGCCAACGAATTCATTTCATGCACATTAAAGAATGTTGAGAGTCTTGACGAAGTAGATCAAGTGATATTATGGAGTGATGGGTACACCCATCAAAAAAGGGAATGTAACATTTAGCAACGCACTTATTCAAATTGCCTTGAATAAAAAATTACAATATTTCAGAAATACTTAGTAAAAGAACATACCCAGGTGATCTGGGACTCAGTTCAGAGTGTCATAGAACGAAAATTGAATAATAAGATCATAAATATCTCTATTGATTACGTGACTGTTATGAAGAAGCCACGAAAGTTCCACAAGCCTACGAAGTGTATTATTTGGATCAGACTATTTTAAAAAATTACTCCAGCTTAAAAAACTTATTTTTAAATTCGTCCTGGAATGGAAGCTGAAGACCCCGTTGTAACTGACATAAGGGCATTAAAGTGCAGCCCAGATGGAACCATTAGTTACAAATTTTTCCTTACAGACAACTGGAAGTTATTACCTAAATGTTGTGGGTCAATACACGCTGAAAATTCTGCAGGTTTGTATAAGTAAAGGCTCAAAATCACCAGAGAAAATTTTAAGGTCTCCAAGACCCGAAAAGAGTAATTCCCCTTGACTATCGTTCGTTTTACGATGAGCTGCCTTATGGCGATGAAAAGTGAAGAAAAATCCATAATGTTTCAGAGGATTTTGTAAGATAATTTTTCATGCTTGTTCTTTTGCACAATTAAGATTAAATTGTGCAAAATTCACTAAAGAGTGTTCTTTAGTGAATTTTCTGTTTGCTAGTTGAAAAAGTCGAATCTCTGAGTGAAAAACCATGCTACCTCACTCGAGACCGACTAACTCGGCCACGTTGTGAAAAAGTCTCAAAAATTTCTCACGTCATCGACGCAACTCGAACTTAGTTCTTTTCCACCCGATGTGGGGAGAACGGCAATTTTACCAACGAGAGCTTTAATAAAAGTACTTTTGAATTCTATTTATTCGCGATTGCTAATTTTTATATTTGGACAAGTTGCTGACGAAGAGTACTCGGTACAAACTAACTTTAGTGTTACTATTTAATACAGGATTAATCTACACAATCAAGGGAATCATTTGATAAGAAATATTTCTTAAATGTTTAAAAATAAACCTTTATTATTTCTTGCATGTTTAAGAAATGTCATGCTTTATCAATAAGTCTGTATATGATATAGTAGCATCATAAAATGACATCGTGGGTAGCTCAGTTAGTACAATCGCTGTCCTGCAAATACTGGTAGGAAAAGACCAGTTCGAGTCTCGTCGATTGAGGTGAGGAATTTCTTTGGGTCTTTTTCAAACGTGTGTGAGTTAGTCGGTGTGAAGCGAGGATAGAATGTCTTTTTGTCCGGAAATTTAGGTTTTTCAGCCAGCAAACAGCAAATCGACCACAAAAAACGCTCAGGATACAGACAATGAACAGCAAGCAATATGGCCTAAGTTCTGATGCTCCTAAAAACCTTACTACAACAACAACATCATAACATGTACTTTCATACTAAATTTATTGATTTGTGTCAATTATTTTGCTCAATATTATGTATTTATCATCTTTTCTCCATAAGTGTATATTTAGAACTGCTATTTTAAATTTTTTCGATTCATTAGGAACTTTACGTCCTGGTGAATCAAAGTGATATGTTTGGATTTATGCACGAAACATTTGTATTGAAATGGAGACATAAAAAGAAGAGTTTCTTACCCAGTTCTTCTATGTTATCTCTTGATAGTATGGACAGCGTAAGATGAATATCTGTTCGTAAAAAAAAATAAATAAATTATTTAAACTTTACTTGTAAAACACCAAACAGCGACATGCTATTATTAAATATCACAGAATACTATCATCGGTAATATTTTACTCTTAAAATGAGGGCTATGCCAGAAATTGTACACCAAACGCGTACATTCATCTCGCTCTTTCTTTATGCGTACCCAAGAAGTAATGAAGCAAAACAAAAGTGATGCACATGTAAAACATTTTCTACTAATGGGTTCTGAAAATGCGACTTACTTTTCTCCTTAGGGAAACGGACGAGATGTATAATTATGTACAGAAAAAGTCCACTGAGTCCTAATATTATTTTCTGTTGTTTCATATTTCTCTGCTATTCTGTTCTGTTCTCGAAATGACATAATTTTAAAACGAATGGGTATGAAAACAGCTGTTTTAGAATATACAGATGTCGCTAAAGGGCTCCGAATTACACGTGTACACTTTTTCTTTTCTCGATTTTGTAATGACATAAATACATATTGTATTTCGATACACCTACAGCATAGTTGGCAATAAATAATGAATCATTTCACGGATGTTAGGAAAATGTACTGTGTTTTGTTGCTGCTTCAACTCACACAAAAAATAAGCCAACTTATTGCAATCAAAAGAATCGTAGCCCGTGGAACAAAATAAGAAACATTCTGTAGTTCGTGTTATCGTAATGTCAGTGCGTTGCTTGCTTTTGCCAAAGCAACTAAGGCTGTGAGGTATCAGTGACTTGAATCCAGACCATAGGATACGGAAAGTTATTGGCACTATGATGAGGATGCGATTCTCCTCTAAACAGGATGGACTTAGTGATCTTTTATTCATCATGATGTCTGTATCGAGCGAGGGTTAGCTGGTTTTTCCTCTCGGAGAATATGGCCAAAAATGACCATAGAATGCACACAATGCGTTAACACATTATACCGACTTCTAATGGCCTTAGTTGCCTTTATACAACATCAAACAGGAGCAGTGCCTGGAGAATTTTACATCATTGTTGTTCCAATATTCCTAGCATTTCTGATGTTCTCAAAGATCTACAAGCGGATATCAAGTTCAAGGTCAAGAATTTTGTGGTTTTTATAGTAACAAACGAACCGCCAATGTCTGTTAAAACCTCATCTGAAATTTTGAGCATTTATAGAAAGTAATACTTCTGCGCAACCTTTGGCCACCAATATCAACTGCAATAGTAGTGGACTAGGGGACCGCACGGGTAGCGTAGTAGTTATAACCACAGCCCTCTCCACACCGGGTAGAAAAGACAGGGGTCGAATCCCATCAATGATGCGAGGAACTTTGATGGTTTCTTTTTTCACTTCGTGGCTGAGTTAGTCGTTCTCGGGTGTTGATAGCAAGGTCACCCCCTTCCTGGAAACTTGGGGTTTTTCGTCCAGCAAAGCAGGTAAATTGACCAGCGAACGCACGCAACTTATGGACATATCACACATGGGCAGATCAGTTGGTTCTCGGGTGGTTGTAATATGATAGATATTTTTTGTACTTATATCAAAAGAAGGCGGTCACACCTGCGTGTTTCATAGAGCCTTTTGTTGGTACAATATTCGATAAAGTGTCATCCCAACTTTGTCAACACGGAGGTTAATTCGGCTACTGATTGTGGGACTGCATTGCCCTTGCACTAATACCGTGACCTGGCCAGGATAGCACATTTCCAGGCTTCCAAACAAGTCACTCCGGAACGTGCATTCTGACAGGTATGCTGAAACCGAAAACTGCATGGCGTTCATTGTTCCAGGAACGATGAATGGATAACCCCAGCACTAGAAAAACCCAACCACTAGAAAAAGTTCCAGGCAGTAACTCCACCTGAACCAGAAACTTCAGAGCTGGGACGGCACACTCGATAAATAACATTCTACTGCATTGCCAGGCGAAAAGACGACCTTCAAATGGGAATAAGGTCTGAAAATCCTTGAAAGTCCGTCATGGATTGACACAGTTTCAAGGACCATCTGAAATGGGTTGTTCACCAAAAAGTAGAGTCTCTGCATTGCGTGCTGTGATGTTTGGTTTGTGTAACACAGCTCTATTTCTGTGGCCTCCCTGAATTTGTGGTTGACAGTATTCAATGAAGACAGACTGACGAAATCTACATACCACTCTTCAAAGATTCTTCCAGTCTACCCGAAAGTTTCTCAGCTGTAGCAGCATCATGACCTTTTAATTTGGCAATTAATTCAGCTACCATTAATCTGGACTGTTACAATTCTGCTGAAATGGCAAGAACAGATTTATTGTTAACATGGCATCCTATGATGAACACCCCCTTTGGAAACTGTTAGACTCAATGTCTCGACCAATCTGCTGTATTTCGTTGAGCTGATTACTTCTCGTAAGAATGCAGTTTGTGCGTATTCCTGACACATGGATGGTAAGCATGATTCATTTCCCCAAATTCTAGGAGTGTGCAACATTTTTAAGTTTAAAAATATCGTTCTCAAATTTAAGTGAGATCTGTCAGATTTCAAAGTAAATATTTTTAATTAACATTATGATAATGTTATTTTTAAAAGAAACCTTTAAAAATAAATATAAATATACCGACCTGTTTCCAAAATCGAATAGGTCAGAATAAAAAGAAACAAAACCAGTCCAAGCAATGGCAATAATGGTCTTTCCTCAGTCATCTCTACTCCGTGTTTTGAGATCTTCAATGCCTATTGAACTGCTTTTATCGCCTACGTTGCTAGGCGTTAAGAACACTCCAGAATTCTTGTAAATATTAATATTATAAACGTAAGTTCTGTTTTTAAGACACGGTAGCTGATAAGGTATTTTTCCTATCAAACAGGATAGACATTTTATCTTTTATCATTTGTTTAGAGAAGATAAGAGAACACCTTAAAAACTCTAATTATTGTACAGCACCATACTTTCAATTCAAAGCTGGAATTATGAAACCATAAAAAATGATGATCGTTCTTGTTTTAAATACAGGATTAAAATTTAGATCTTGCCGTAGAAGATGGCGCACGCGTACCAGACATTCAAGGATTAGAAAAAAATATTAGTACATAGTTTTAACTACTTTATAAAAAAACTAAGCTATTTTAAAGCTGTACATTTGCTCTTACGTTTGAACACAACAAATTATATATGTATGGTTAATGATTTATATATGAATTTACCATTTCATATATAACATCTTTATGTATATAAAATTATGACATCATCTCTCAGCACGTATGGGGATACTATATGAAAAAAAAAAAAAAAACTGGTTAGAAAATAATTAAATTTTGATATCGAATATGATCCCATAGATTTTAATGAGATCAATAAGCATGTTGGGACTGGTATCTAGCTAGTTCTCTGCTTAAATTAAGATATTTTTTCCTGGCACTCACAGCGGTTGTTCGAAAAATCCCAAAGGTGTTCGACCGGATTCAGATCTCGGCTATGACTTGAAAATATCAGATTTCTCATTTCATTCATCGCGAACCATTGTCCACTGACTGTTTCTTGACACCGAGTTGATATAAATACGACCTCTCTGAAATTTACAGAGTGTAGGTAGAGAAGAAATTGTCAGAATCTCAAAAATGCCTGGCGCATCGATCGTTTCATTGGTAGTAACTCAATGCATCGAGTTCAAACTTCTTAAAGGGGCCCCATACTACTAGGAGTGAACTTCATGGCTCGTGCAATACGATCTAGGTGAAACTATTCTTTCAGCATATGAGAATCCAAGATGTATCCATCTGAAGTGTGATTCATCATTCCACATCACAATCTGAGACGGACTAACTCAACTACCTGTAAAAAAAAGCCAATAAAGCTCCTCCCGTCATTGATGCGATTCGAACTGAAGCCTTTTCCACCCGGTGTGGAAATTGCGTTGTTTTTATCCAGTGTGCTATCCGCAAGGATCTTATGTCATACCTGAAAGGTGAAAATCTACCATCGCACCATTTGAGACAACTAACCTCTTTTATGGATTCATTCTGCTCCATCTACCTGTCATTGAGTGTGCATGGTTTGACATCTTACGTTTAACTAGTTCTTTCATCTGCTGGTCATGTAACCTCTTGAATTGACCAATTAGTTTACTGGACTGAGGTTTACTAGTACATACTGAAGGATGATCTAGTTTAAAACTGCATCACTTGTGAATTTTGCAAATAATGTGTTTTGAGCTGCATTGCGGAAATATTCGAAATGCATTTTTTAGATGGGATATCTCCGTGGCTGAGTTAGTCGGTCTCAGGCGTAGATAGCAAGGTTTTTTTCCCAGAAGAAACTGGGGTTTTTTCGTCCAGCAAACGGGCAAATCGACCAGAGAACACTCACAATTTACAGACAAAATAAATATGGGTAGATGTAATCATTTACGGGGGACCCTAATATCATAATTTTGTTAGATGGAATATACACTGATGAGCCAATTATGACCAACGAGTCATTGTGCAAATCAAAGCAACTGTAGGTGAACTACGGCACGTGCGCGAGTCGAGACACAGTATAAAAACACCTGATACTGAGCTCCGTTAATCAGTGTTACTCTTGCTCTTCAGATGGGAAAGGCAGTGGACTTAAGATTGTGTGTGTTCTCTGGTCCATTTGTCTGTTTTGCTGGATGAAAAACCCCAGGTTGGGGGAAAACCTTGGATTGGTTCTTTCTCTCTTTCTGTGATGTTTAGCTTTCCGTGGATACGCTCATTAGTGGCTAACTGTATTAATATCTCTGATTTTGATGTTGTCTTTCATCCTCAGATTTTTGGTTGACGGATGAACAATTAAAAGAGCTAGGATCAAATAATATTATCTGAGGTAATAAAATTAATTGAGTGCGCTCTCTATTGGGCTTTTAGATGCACTTGTCTTCGATATAACAGCTGAGTTGTTTCTGCAGGACTTCGAAATTAAATGATTTCGTGGTGAGAGGAATTGAGTAGGTAAGCTATTAATCTTGATATCCAAAGAGTGGTGAAAGCACGACGGAGAGTTAATTAGTCACAAAATAAGGAAAAATGAAAATAAGCAGGAAACTGACCGCAACGTAATATCCTTTTTTTTTTCAACATAATCACCAGAAGAATTTATATACTTGTTCTATCACTTTATCAAATTCTAGAAACTCATTCTCGATTAAAATTAAATGACATTTATTTGGAGCAAAATGACATCATAATTTAAAGAAAATTCCCGGTGGATGACCCCTTTCCCGGTTTTAAATGAAATTGGGTCGCGAAGTCTTGCCGAATTGTTAAAATGGGTCACATTCTCAAAAAGGTTTGGAAACGCTGATCAAAATCAATAACAGCATAATCATCGTTTAATAACTTTTCCCACACACTTACTATTAGGCTCTGTTCTACTTCATTCCAACTTGCATTGCAGTTGTAAACAGCAATTTTTGATATTGGACTCTGTCGAATGCCCTCAGTGTTAGAATCGCCAAAAACGAAACAATTTCCTTCACTAAAAATGTTTACAGCTGAGTATGAATCAATCCATAGGCTGTGATAATGGAAGGTAAGAAATAAAACTTGATGTTACCTGAAGATGTTATCTGAAGGAAGTGCATTTATCCAATAATAAAAATGCCTTAATGATTTTCCATTTGATTTTTTCTTTTGAATGATTCCACTTCTTTAGATATTGCTTATGAAACCATTCTGTTGGTTGCAGACGCATTAGCAACTTAGGCCTTATTTCACTAAGGTGCAATATTTCTGTAAATTGCGAGCGTTCTGTGGTCGAGTTGCTGTTTGCTGGACGAAAAGGAGTTTCCGGGAGAAAAAACCACACTACCTTCGCTTAAGACCATCTAACTCGGCCAAGCTGTGAAAAAGACCCATAAAAACACCTGACGTCATTGATGGGATTCGAACTCAGGTCTTTTCCACCAGCTGTGGGGAAAACGGCTATTCTACAAAACCCACGAGAGCGAAACAAATCTGAATGAGGAAAATTGGTCATGAAGTTCTCATTTAGGAACATCTCAGTTCTGCATAAATAAAATAGTACATAAAAAAAGGCAGTAGAAATTATAGAGCGTCGGAATTAGCTTGGAATTTTCTGTGAGAATTAAAACAGGTTAAAAACGTCACTTCCTGGTGGTTTGTTTTACACATACACCAATTGTTAAACCTTCCAGAATCATATTGGCAACGTCAATAACCAATGTCATCTTCTCAATAAAGAAAATAAACATTTCCAGCAATATTTCTTGGCACGACAGAGACTGTGAGATCTATTATCAAAAACTTATATTTGGTTTATCTGTAAACGTATTTTATTGGTTACATTACACTTTAATTGAACCCTTAAGGTGTTTATACCTGCTGTTGAAGATGCTGGTAATGTTAGAACTTTACAATCTGCCAAAGTTTCTGGTGATTGCTTCTTGATTATTATAGAAATAAGAAGCTACATTAAAAAACAAACGTGGCAGTATAACTTATTTCAGAAAGAAAAACAAAACCAGAGCTAATAATGCATTTACTAATAAATGAATTGTACACGCTACACGTAGAACTAACATTAACCTCTTTTTTTCTTTTCGTAACTTAACAACACAGAAAGAATTAGAATGTTAAACTATTTGTAATAAAGTTATATTAATGTTTTAAACTATGTCATTAAAACTTTTAAATATCTCGAACTATTACTTACTTTTCATTTCACGGAATAGCACTAGAAATAGAAGTGAACACAGAACAATTTCAAATAACACAACTAATAATGCTTTGAGACCTCTCATCTCTCTCTGGTGTACTCCAAATTATTTAACACAAATATGCATGCAACTGGTGTGTGTCTTGCTCCACACCATTTCAACAACAGATGAATGTACACATACGCTTCCTTTTACCTGTGCATCTCTGTCGATATTAAATCCGTTCACACACTATATGTTTATGCATGAACACCTATTCTCTTCATCATGCACTTGCATCAGCAGGTGTCAATTTGACTCCCTGTTTCATGAAATGTTATATTTCGGCTTTTTAAAATATTAAGATTCGTGAACGTGGTTGTATGGAAGGGATAAATATACACTCCCACCTAAAAGTTTGGAATCACGTTTCGATTTTCTTAATTTTTAAAGTTTTTATTTAAATAGACTTGTTTACTAATTTTTATTAAAATATTTTTTATTATTGTATTTATAAAAATAAAAATAAAACATAAATAATATTATTTAAGAAATGGTTAAGAAATTTCTATAATACTTGAAAATATTCTCGAAAGGTGCAGAAGACTCCTGAATATGGTAAACGTTGTTGAAGATTCCTGAACGTTGTCGATGATTCGAGAATATTCTAGAAAGTGGGAGTATTGTTTCAATATTACTGAAGATTGTAGACGATTCTAGAGTGTTTTTCAATAATATAAATTGAGGAGTGAGAGTTGTAACCTATGAAATTGAACATCCATAATTTAGAAAGAGTGTTTCGTGATAAACATGACAAGAAATATGAAATTGAGTGTTGAAAAAAGAAGTGCTATTATAACTCTTTATAAAGAAAGTTATTCCATGAGAAGTATTGGCAAAAAATTAGGTGTTTTTTAAAGGAGTACAAACTACCATTCAACGATTCAAGAAGATTGGCAGTTTAAAGGAAAAACAGATCAGGACGACCTGATTCCAGGGGACTTTGGTGGCCAGGAGAGCATACGAGATTCTTGGACACGGTCTCCGAACCATTCCTGCACAATGCGGGCCTTGGGATACGAGACATTATCTTGTTGAAAGAGTCCAGGCATCTGGATACAGAGTCACCATGTAAGGCAAAATTGGCCCTAAACAGTGCCGAGGTAGGATCTGGCGGGGAGGGTGGGTTCCGTGGGATGAGGGGACCGTAATATCCATGAAATCATCCTACAAATCATATTACCAATGCCGCTGCCTATTTTTGTCCAACAGCCCAGTAATCTGGTTCAATTTTTCACATTCTCGTCGTTGGATTTGCAACCGTCTATTGGCATGATGAGGATGGTACAAGACTAGTCAACTCTTTTTCAGTCATCCAATGTCCAAGAACAGTGCTCCCGTGCTCACTGCAGGCAGAATTTTCGATGACTGTCGTTCAACATAGTGTGCATAGGTTTTAGTGAGAAATAGTAACACAGAAATATGTCCTCAGGGGTCGGTAATCGGTCCTTATGCTTGGACCATATTTTTGGATGAATTTTTATATCGGCATTATCCAGGAATAAACATGATAGCGTATGCAGGTGATCTGCTCTTTCTAGTTTTTGTGAATGTTAGATCACAATTAGAAGAAAGAGCAGCGGAAGGTTTAAGTGATTTAATAGAATGGGCAAATCTATATAAATTGAGGATTTTTTAGTACTAAGACAGTGGAAATGCTGTTAAAGGGTCGTATGAGCCTGAATAGGCGTCCGTTGGTCCATGAACAGGACATATCTTTAAGATATGAAAACGTCTTCAGATACCTGGGGGTTTGTACAGAGGAGTGGATGATTTACACTGAACATGCAAGATATTTTAGAAATAAGATCCGAACCGGATATTCCAAGCTTAAAGAGTTGTTATAGTTGACTGGAGTATTAAAAGAAGATCACTAAATATGTTCTATGACTGTCTTTTTATCCCCATTGTCACCTATGCTTCTATGGCATGGCTGCGTAGAGTAACAAAGTCTGTTGTGAGAAAGTATATCTTGCAAGCACAAAGGTTTGCTCTCCTGTGCACCACCAGGGCCTGTCAAACGGTTTCAGCTGAAGCCTTACAAGTTATAGCAGGCTGACATACAGCTGATCTTTTGACCATATTGCAGGCCATGATGTTCTGAACAAAAAAGAACATTAGGACAAGAGTTCTAAATGTCCTGATCTGAATAAAGAGTATACAAAAGCAGATCAAAAGGGAAAGAAGAGAATATGGAAGGAACTGACAGATATATGCCAAGAGAGAGGGATTACCTCAGAGAAAAGTCATGCAACCTTTTTGTTCCTGCCAAATGTATATAGGATGTAAAAGCTAAACTTCGGTAACAGTTTGGCATTAAAGTTGCTTTCCTTATTACTGGTCATGGTCTAGCCAAAAGACTATCAAAGAGGACTAGTTGAAACGAACTTTGTGCATGTGCGTATGAAGAAACAGTAGAACATATCATGTTGCACTGTGTGAATTATGTAGATTTGCGAATGAAATTGGAGAGGTCTATTGGACTACTGGAGCAAATTATTCGGTGGATCATGTTCACAGACAAAGTTCTGTTCACTTACTTTAACAATTTTGTGTTTAAAGTGTTTAATAGGAGGACACGACTCATGCTTGAAAGTTGAACCCGCCTCCCACTGGCAGAGGCGGTAACTTGATCCATTAGGACAAGCAAGAAGTTGCCATGTACTGACTAGAGCTCTATTCCTCAGGGACAGGGATAAGTGGTGGTGTTCGTCCTTTTCAGTTGCAGTTAACATTTTGTTTGTTTGTTATATTTAAATTTGAAGCTAGTTTTATACACGGCATGGAATAAAGACTAAATACAGACTACGGTTTAGATAGTGGTGTAAGGCAACGGTATCTTGAATGAATGTTCCTGATTGAATTGTTGTGGTTTAATTTTCCAGACTTGCAGTTGGCACAGGAACGGTTAGAAGCTTTATTGGGGCAACCACTGAAGATTCGTCCTCCCTCTGAGCACAAAGGCCACTCGTGGGATCTGATTGAGTACCATTGAGTATGGGTATGTATCATGTGGCTAAAACAGCGACAGCGGAAGCGTTTTGATACGGAGATTTTTTCCTTGAAACGGTTGAAGCTCCACCTTATAAATATTATTTCCTACTGTTTGTGAGTGTTTGCCAGGCTTGGGGTGTGAATTCTATAACCTAGTTTACCAATTGGGGTGATCTTGATTTTATGTGATATTTTGGTTTAGGTGCTTCTAAACATGCTCTAGAGGTCTTGACATCGAAGAATTCGTCTTGTCCATATAAGTCTCTAATGATTGTTTCATCTATGACCTGTCGGGTGTTAAGTCGCTATCAAAGTTGTATATAAGTATAGCGGGGCTTTTCTTTTTGGGGGGTCTCAGCAGTGAGCCTACTCGAAGGTAAGGCTGTTGAGAATGGTCTGCACCTTCCGTCTACTGGAAGTTTCAATGATTACTCCCACGTTCCTCGTTTTGCGTAATGATTTAATTCTTGTGTTTTTCAAGATGATTGCTGCACTACTGCGGTGTTAATTGATTCACTCCGGTCGGTTTAATTAGTACTAGATGAGGCTCCTTAATTAAGGTTCTTTTCTTTTGCGATGTCGTTGGTTCATTAGCTTGTATACTGGGGTTGCTCAGCGTTTCTGCGTATGAGGGGGCGCGCTGTAGCATTTCTTTTGCCCTCTCATCATGGTAGGACTCAATTTTTGCCCTGAGTCGGTCATTATCGACATGTAAGTCGATGAGCATGTGCTCATCATGCAACATCACATTTGTATAATGTCGCCTCTCATAGCCGAGGTAATTCTATTACTCGTCTGTGCCATTAAGGTTCAAATTCGAAGAGAAGAGAAGACCAAGAAAAGCCATTTTCTGATCCTGCAGCTAACAGTGGTCAATGACTGTCCTGGTAAGTGAAAAAAAAGTGTATTAATTATAGATATATAATTTTACCTGTCTTTAACGATAGGAAATTAATTAACTGCTTTGTAAAAATATTATTTTAAAGCTGAACACGGAGTGGCCACTTCATTAGCTACACATACCCTTTTCGAGAAAATAAGAGCGCCTTCAGGGATAGCATCACGTGTGCATGCTATGCCACAAAAACAGATGGGTAAGTACGTAGGGACGCTGCATGTGTCCAACTCAGTATGGCAATGGACAAGACGAAAAATTTAATTGAGTGGACTCACGATCAGTTGCGCAACATCAGTTCCATAGAATGAGAAAACTCATTCTATGGAACTGATGATTGTTGGTTTGGGACCATGAGAAGTCCCTTCTGATTCTTTTAATTGTAATTCCAGTCAATTCATTAAGAGGTACCTTTACGATTTATTCTTATTATCGACTTCTTGTGAAGAGATTTAAGTTCTTTTTTTTGTCCTGTTCTATTCCGTATATCTGTCATTGAGTGCGTGGTTTTCATATCCTTCGTTTAAGTGGTAATGCCATCTATCGTCTATCGTCATGGAAGAACTACTGATCACTATTCAAGTGATCAGTAGTTCTTCCGTGGCGCTGCTTCCCATTATGTACTGGTGTATAATGCATTTTGAATGTATTTGTGGTCATCTGGGCATCTATTTGTTCTTAGCGGTTTTTACAACGCATCTGAAACTTTGGCCATATGCCATCAGTGTATTATGTTTTACATTGTTTGTTTTT
Organism: Mastigoproctus giganteus; assembly: GCF_048544385.1. Lineage (NCBI taxonomy): Eukaryota > Metazoa > Arthropoda > Arachnida > Uropygi > Thelyphonidae > Mastigoproctus > Mastigoproctus giganteus. The sequence goes on from NC_143577.1 coordinate 202,808,883, forward strand.
GGGCCCATTTGCACATATTTCATGCTAAACAACTAGAGAATAATTCACTGGAGAATCCTATTATCTTCTTCTGGGATCAGCTAACTACGGCCCACGATTTTTAAAAATTTAAATTTATTTTGTTTAAGACTTTAAGAATTCTTCTCATTGAGTCCAGACTTCTCCAAACTAGTGTCAAAATAACTATACCTAGCAATTAGATTTATTAACAACAATTTATATTTTTGTTATTTGAAAATATTTTTGAACTTTTTCAAATTTTTTGTTGTGTAATAAAGAAATAAAAAAAACATATTGCATATTCATTTCATTTTAAGTTTATTTCGTGTTTATAGTAGCACTAAAAGACTTAAATGGCAGGAACATTATTTTAACATGAGTATAAACTGTACAAAAAAAAATTAATTAGAAATAAATATTTGTATTTAAAAATACTATTTAATAAATGATTATAAAACACAGTTTGTATTATTTGGTACATTATTAAATATTGTTACAATATCAAACATTGCAATTCCAACCTTTCTAAAATACTCCAACGCTACAAGCAATCTCATAGGTCAAAAGGTAGTGCTCTCGTGCAGCAATTGGAAGTTCTCTCGTGAGTTTATTGGAAAACTGAATTGCGTAACTTTTATTGTATTTTTTTACGAATTTTTCTGCTTCTGAAGGAAAAAAACATTTCTTCCACTCGTTCCAGGCCACTGGAAATACTACATCAGGATCGAAAATTGCAATATTGCAACTATTATTTTCTGCCATTGCCACAGATTTAACGCCACATCGCGATTTCAGTACTCTCCCTAAAAGATCAGGTCTATTATTGGCCCACGAATCCAGGCCCTGGATTCGTGGGCCATTTTTAGAGAATCTCTCATTAATGCTATCAATGCCTTGCCTAACAAATCTGCAATCGACCCTGAGAGGTTCCAATTTTTATTTTAAAAATATGTAGCCCCTATATTGTTAATGTATTGTTGCACATATTCCAAAACATCCTGAAAGATGGAGTACTCCCCCCACGGAGATGGAATCACTACTATGTGAGACCGGTGGCAAAAAAGAAGAATCCTAAAGACCCTTCAGGCTTCTTTCGGTCCATATCGATCAGTCGTTCGCTATTAAAACTCTTTGAAAAATACATCATCCCTGCTTCAACCCAACAGTGTTTAGCGCACAGGCCACCCCCCACCTCCATACCGTAGTACAAAGGAGATCCACTATTACTAATTTGTTGGAGACTATCTTCAAAGTACAACAAGCTTTAAATGAAAAGGCCCAAATTGAAATCATATTCCTTGACATTAAGGCAGCTTTTGATAATGTTTCCTTATCTGCCCTTGAAAATACTTTGTCAGTTTACTTCCGCATTGAAGGCAAACTATTACAGATTATCAAGACCATTTTGAAGCCAAGGCACCTAATCGTACAACGTCAAGAATTTCGTGAAGAATACACCCTCACTTAGGGCGTCCCTCAGGGAGGAGTTTTATCAGTTTTGCTTTTCGCGGCGGCCCTGGAACCTTTTCTATCCCAGAATCATAGTTTTATTTAATTCTCCGATGATATTAATATTTTGTTGTCTCTGGCGAACTAGCCCTTGTGTCTGACGACAATTCCCACGCCAACGCTCAGCTTCATGAACTGCATTTATACTTAGGTAAAGTAGATTTATGGCTAAACTCTGACAAGTGAGCACAACTGACAATAACTAATAAGAATATAAAGAATAGAATTGAGTTATTTATAAATGGAGCACAGATTAAGAAAGTCAGTACCTACACTAACCTTGGAATGATGTAGGATGAGGGCCTTACCTTTAAAAGGCACTTTTAGAACACCAGAACAAAAATTCTCGTTGCCACTTGGGCTGTAAGACAGGAGATAACTTTGATTCCGAATCACCAACTAGTGACCCAATATAACCAAAGATGTATTGTTCCTGTTTCCCTCTATAACTCAATTATTTGGTCCTCTGTCCCAAATACCTATATTAGGAAGTTTCTCAGCCTGGAATACTGGATGCTCGGTGGTTGAATAGGATTAAAATCTATAATGAAAGAAATATCAATCAGTTGAATAGCGTCAATAACAATATCGTAAATAGGATGAATCCAAATGTAGAAACAGTGTAAACAAAGTTGCTCAACTCATTGATGAACTCAGAGTTGCTTGCTATTGTCTATATTTACCGTGGGATATACCTCGATTTAGATTTCATTGTGCTGCAATCATTCCACAGATTTAGAAATTCCCTCTTTAAAGAAGTTGAAAACGGTATCTTGAATTTAATCCTTATTTTTGACGGTTTTAATCCTTGATGGTGCAGGCTCAAACCGTACAGAAGTGATCTGCGGTCACGTAACGGCCCTTATAGAAGGAGTGATGAAATGAAATCGGTAATAGAAGCAGAAAGTAATAGTTGCAAAATTTCAGTTCATAATCGTGATGTACGGTCCTCAGTGGCCTGGACAGTGGAACAAATCTTTTATTCCTTCAAAAGCAGAAAAACTTTCCAACTACAATCAGATTTCAGCTATTCACTTTTATAATGAAATGAGTTGGAATATTGTTGTTCGAATTGGAGAATAGAGGGCTTATGGAATTGCAGCAAGAGACCGCCTGTCCTGTGACGTAGGAGAACGCACGTGACTTGGAATGTTTTAGTAACTCCCTAATTACAATGTTTAAGTTATATCCAATGTTCAAAATTATAGGCAAACATAAACACCTGTACTTAAAAATGTTACTTTTAAGTTCAGGTATTTTTGTCCGCTTAATTTTGGTTTTTCTAAGCTTTGTACATTTTAATATTGGCAAGAACAATACTAATGAATTCCTGACCAGTTTGGATCCACAATTTATTCGCGTTTGGTGATAAAAATCGAAATAACACCATTGCAAGATGCCCGCTGGTAGAGAAGAGTACATGTGCAATTTATGAATATTCAAAAGACCGGAACTGTGGAGCAATACGCACAACCCGTTGTATCCATTTGTGAAACGCATCATTTCGAGTACCTCATTGAATGATGAGAGGTCGAAAGATATTATTGCTTGCATTAGTTGGAATTACGCTGTGGATTCTGTTACTATTACCATTCCCTAATCTGAAAAGTGAGTAATAGTTTGAGATAACTGAAACCAACTTTAATGTATAAGATTTAATGTAGCTTTAATGTTCTTTCTTACCAATTGTTTAACGCTAGACTAAATTCATTATTTTGAATAGGAAATGCGAAGGTTAGATCAAGTTTTTTTTTTCGGAAATAAGGTTTCATTGCAGTTTTCTCCATTAAAAACGTTGGTCGTGTGAAGCAGAAGAGTTGCTGATTTTGAGCAAGTTTTAATTGATGAATAACTGCAACAGCAATCCAGCGCTCTATTGTAAATTGAGTTTGTTCTATTTATATGAATTTAGTAAATTTGTTAACTTGCCTTAAGGTGATATTAAGAGATTAGCCTAAAATGTGAGAAGTTGAGACCTTCGGGTCATATGAGCTTCTGCCGAGGAAGGTCTTCAAAGTTTCAGTTTCTTAACGGTAGCCTCCTACTTCCTGTCCTGTAATAAAAACATAAGGTAGATAATGCTGGGCTGAGAGTTCATAAAGGCAATCAAAATTTATCAGTTAAATAGTTAAGAGCAAAAACTCTGCTGAGGAAAGTCCTCTGAATGGTGTAAATTTTGTGTGAGGTAATGCAGAGTTTAATTATCATTTGGAAAGCAACTTCCCGGTATCTGCCCTTACGGCTAGGAGACGGTTAACTACTTTGATGGGACGTTTTTCCCCAACATTCCTCCTGACTGACAGCAAGTTTCTGATATCGCTAAAATGTCTGCATTTGATGACTTGCCCAGCACTTCAAATTGATAAATTTTGCTAAAATGCTCCTAGCTTTGGTCTACGTACACTGAGAGGCAGAATTCATGGAACACATGGTTCCTGGGCAACACGACGCTGTCACACCTCTCGATAGTGGACGAATCCACCGCGTGGCAGGTATATAGGTACACTGCATGCACGTAGGCGGTAATTCGATGCAAGTATGGATAAATGTCGTGAGTTAACCGACTTTGAAAGAGTGATGATACTGGGTGCCCGACACATGGGTTATTCTATCACGGAGATGGTAAAGTGTGTTTAGGGTCAAACGTCTCCAGGGGTTCCCCCATTTCCCCGAAGTTTACATTGTCAGGTGATACAGTACGCTGTAAAGGCCAGAGATGCAAAACACCACACTTAAACACTGACCACTGTGTGGTCAGTGTTTAAGTGTGGTGTTTTGCACCGTTGTTCCTCTGGCTATTCAACCGCCAGACCTCTGCTGAGACTCGACGTTGTCCAACTTTCGCCTCGTGGAGCCAGACAAGATACTCAGTAGTCTAAGTTCACTCTGGCAGGTCCTGCCACCTAATTTTCTGCGATTTCAGAGGCTAGGACCTAAAAAAAAGAAAAAAAAAAGAGTTGTTATACGCGCATGATTTACCTTCGACTTTGGGGGGGAGAGCGCTAGGCAAAAGAAGCCGAATAGTTGACGGAAATTTTGGTTTTGGGTTAAATTTTGACGTGTGGGGCGGTGTACGGTTTTTCCCTCTGTGTTCGCGGAAATGAGGTGTTTCCTTTAGGCTAGTTTGCTATCGTCCACCGGGCAATCTCGCAGGCAGGAGGGTGTTTGGCCTGATTTTTTCACTGTTTACGGTTGGAGCTCTGGGAAGGTTCTTCTTCTGCAGAAGAAGAACTTGGACAGCGCCTTGTAGCCGCGTTTCTCCTCTAGTAAGTGGTGCTACTCGTTGAGTGGCACATATTGTATTTCTGTGATCAAGCGGCAGCGTAGATCCTCATATAATTCGCAGTGATGCATCAGATGCTCCCATGTTTCTGACTGTCCACAGCGGGAGAGACGGGTGTTACTGAGGTTGAAGTAAGTCAATTTTTGGCGGATGGCGTCGTGGCCAGTGAGCAGATAGGCGAGTAGTAATCCTGGTGATAGCCAGTGTGGGTATTTTGGGTAGATGACCTGAACCTGTGGTATGAATTTCTGGGTTATTGGCCCTTTGGTGAGTTCTCCCACTTTTGTTTGCCAGATTTGCTGTAGGTGTGTGGTTAGCTTCTTTTTCTCTGTTTGGATTTCGTTTGCAGGTTTATTGTAAAATCTTGGCAGGTGACGGTTTTGCCCTTGGAGAAGTAGCTGAGGAGACCGCAGCGGACTATTTACAGGTCCAAGGGAAAGGCACCCATGAGTACTTGGAGTGCTTGGGTGCTTACCGTGTTAAAAGTTGTGGAGATAATAAGCAGGATGTGGAGCTTTGTTGTTTCAAGCCTTCGTCTGTTTGTTGCTGTAGTTGCTTTGTGGTACCACACTCCAGCTGCGTATAAGACAATTGGTAGAAAGACGGCTTTGTCGTAGACGGCAAGGGTTTTCTTTCTTAAGCCCCATTCTTTATGGGCGACTCTTGCGAATAGAGACGAGTACTTCCTGAATTTGTTGCGTATATAGTTGATATGGGGAGTGAAGGATAAGTGCGTGTCTAAGATGATACCAAGGTGTTTCAGCTCGGTTTTTAGCTTGATCCTGGTGCTCTGAACTTTTATTTGTCGGGGGGGTGTCTCCTGATATCCAGGGTCCCTCGAAGTAATATTGAGTTTGTTTTGGTTTGGGGATATTGTTAAGTGATTTTGATTTGCCCATTCTTGCATGTTGGCGAGCGCCGGGTTTGCAGTTGTTTCTAGCTGGGCCCTGTTGTCTTCAGCGAGCATCAGAATAAGGTCATCGGCATACGCTTGGGACTTACGTTCTCAAGGTCTTCTATGGAATGTGGTCATGGTCTTCATCCAAGACCACATTCCATAGGAGCGGGCCGAGGACAGAGCCTTGTGGGCATCCTCGGTGGACTGGTCTGGATAAAGAGCTGTACGGGGTTTCTACTCTGACTTTTCTATTTGTGAGGTAGGTGCTGATACACTTATAGAGGTTGGTTAGCAGGTTAGCCTCCCGGAGTCTGCCGAGGACGCTTGGCCACCATAAGGTGTCAAACGCCCCTGCAAAATCGACTGTGATGACGAGGAAATATTTCCTGTTCGTTGTTGTAGCAGTTCTGATGATGTTTTCTAGGGCATCCGTCGTTGAGTTCCCTTGCAGAAGCCGAAATGGTTTGGAGATTGTAATCCTGAGTTTGCGTAGCGTTGCTCGATTCTGTTTTTCAGGAGATGTTCTAGAAGCTTGCTGAGCACCGTTAAGAGTGCTATGGGTCGATAGAACCCCGGGAGATTCTGTGGCTTGGTTGGGATTTTGAGTATTAGTCGAAGTGTTGCCTCCCTCCAGGCGGCGAGGGGGAAGTATCCGTCTTATTAGGTATTAGGTACTTACCTAGTAGGTGTTAGGTATGTTGAAGGTCTGACGGCTCCTGGGATTTCTGCCATCTCGTGTATGTTCTATGTATCGGACAAGTCAGGGATTTAAAAGGTTATGTAGTATGTTGTGCTCATTGTTCGTCCCTCCTGTTAGCTTTGTCCTAGGACTTTGGTGGTTGCAAGGGGAAACAAGAACTGTACCTACTTTAACATTTTAGAAAAGTATATCTCCCTACGATATGGCATTTCTTTTGTACAGACCCACGTTTGTTTCAACAGAATAATGATCCATTCTCTTCTAGAATGGATCACGGACATTGTTGTAAAAGGAACTGGAATGGCCCGCCAAGAAGCTTTCGCCCCAACTGTAATCCAATGGAAAGCGAGGACTAGATCAACACCTCCCACATCAGTATCTCATATGATCGCTGTTCTGCAGGCGGTTTAGAATGCCTACCGAGTAGGGTTGAATGTGTGTGATAGTGGCCAAAGGAGTGCCAACACACCAGCCAGCTGCGAAACAAGTGTGTCGAATACTTATTGGAAAGTAGTGTATATATTTATTGTTCGTGTTTCTATTTACATGTTGGGATATTATCTGAATGATTTATCTGTTGGGATGTTATCCGCATAAAATATTTCCGGCATCCATTTGTTTGTGTATTTGTTAAATATGTGCATTTTTAGTATACACCGAGTGACCACTTTATTAAGTAAAACTACACTTTCATGAAATGGAGTCCCTCGATAACAATATCACTTATTTGTTCCTTGAGACATAAACCAGTTAGGGATGACAAGTAGATATATAGTCAAGCTATATAGGTTACAGACAGATACGTAGGGGTGGTGTAAGTGTTGAATATAGTACGGGAATTGGCAAGACGAAAGATTTAAGTGACTTTGAACGTAGAACAGTAGTCGGCGCCGTCCGACTACTGTTCTACAGTAGTCGGACGGCGTAGAACAGTAGTCGGTATTATCATTCTGGAAACTGCAGCGGATGAGATTTTCACATAGGACTGTGTTTCAGATCCATCGATAGTAGTTCAGTAACCAAATAATATCCAGGCATCGGCAATTCTGTGGTGGGAAGTAGTTCGTTGATGCCATAGGCGAATGGAGACTGATAAGACTCTCGAAGGGTAAAAGAACAGCTACAGTCAATCAAATAGCAACCCGGTATAACGGTGGTACTTAAAGAGACATTCAAAATGCACAACTCGCCTGTTTAGTCAGGAATTGGGTATTGCAGTCGCTGAATCCAAGCCTATGAAAAAAAAAAAGAAAAAAAAGCAATATCTTGGTTTCTTCTGAGAAGATTGTCCGAAACCAGAAGAGTGGAGGATTAGAAAAACGTTGCTCGGTCTGACGAATTCTTGTTCCACTCTGAGGAAGAGATAAAATATGACGAAAAGTGCATGCGTCCATGGACCCATCCTGCCAAGCATCAACAATGTAGATGGTGGTGGCAGTGTAATAGTGTGGAAATTGTTTTTGTAGTATACACTATAAAAACCCTTGGTTTTCCCCCTTGATAACTGTGGACCAAGATTTCGATGCCACAGATTATCTGAAAATTGCTGATCACCAGGTATCTTTTCATGACTGCGATGTATCCAACTGGGAATTGGGTTCTTCAAACAGGATAATGCGCCGTGTCACAAGGCCATAATTATTTTGGAACAAGAGAGTGAACCCTTATACTGTAGTAGCGTCCCCAGTCATCAGATCTCATACGATTAAATTCCCGTAGGATGATGTGGCATGTACTGTCTATAGTAAAGATCTGTGACCAATTTGCAAAAATATTAAGGGAAGTAGTTGAGTCAACGTGAACTAGAATCTCTGTGGCATGTATTGAATAACTGGTTGAGTCTGTAAGATCTGAAAATCTTACAAAAATAAAATATTTTTTTTGACTTCTGAAGTTAGTTTTCCTTTTTGGATTCTTGCCGTTGGGAGAAATGTTAATAGCGTCAGTTTCAATAAACAAGAATTATCCAGTAAGGATTGTAAAACTTAAAAGGTAGGAAGAACGAAAAACAGGAAAATTAGCTTTGCATCCGTCAAAACAGAAAACTGACGGAGAATACTATGACAAACCCAGCAGGGGGTCCGGCGCTGCAAAAACAACTTAAGTTTTATGAGGGGTCACGCACCGGAAACGCATACGGCAAAACGCACACTAGTTTCTAAAAATAGATGCTATAGTAGCTAGTGTCACAATTTGTGGTTTTTCTGAAGTGCTATAGAGACAAGCTGTGATGACACAGGAGGAGGTGTTTTGATGCATTCGGCCTACATGAAAGAGCTCAACGGATGTTAACAGGTAGGAAATAAAAAAAGGAGAGGGGTATTGTGAATCACGTGCCACTAGGCTGGCTGACCTGCCAACAAATGAAAGGATAAAAATGAATATAGGAAAGAGGTGATTGGAAGAAACCCACTGTGGGGAGGCGTGGAAAATTCAGGAGTAAGAGATTGTTTTTGGTCGGGTGAGTGGGAGAAGAAGTGCGGAGGGCAGGAAGAAGAGAGTGGGTCAGTGTCAGTGAGTTGGGCAGCAAGATGAGAGTGGGTGAGTGTCAGTGAGTTGGACAGTAAGAGGAGAGTGGGTCAGTGTCAGTGAGTTGGGCAGTAAGATGAGAGGGGTTCAGTGTCAGTGAGTGGGGCAGTAAGATGAGAGTTGGAGAAGAAAAGAAAGGAATGAGTTTTTTTTAGATAGAGTAGCCGGTGGAGAAAAGTGGCTAAGTTTAATGTGTAGTCAGTATGAGGGGTAGATAAGCTTTAAGTGAACAGTTAAGTCAGTGATCTAATAAGTAGTGAGAGAAGCAGTCGAGTAAGTGGAAGATGAAGTTGAGGTGCAGAAGTCGGTCAGACAGTCAGTCAAAAGTAGACTGAGTTTTGAAGTGAGAGATGAACACGTGCCATAGAAAAGAGGGAAAAATTTTCAAGATCCTTAAAGTAGATGAGAAGGAGTCAACTCCATTATGAAGGAACGAGATTGCCTGATATTCTGAGAGCAAGTACGCTGGAGCTGATGAAATCCGAAGCCGGACAAAAAGAGTACAGCCATTCTGATCACATGAAATTAATGCGTCCATAAAGAAATAAAAAGGTACCCAGGAAGGAATCCAGTATCTTATATCGAACGCCCCCAGTGATTGTGAGATGTGACCCAGATAGAAAGGATCCCCTACTCGCTTAGAGAAGGATGTACCGTGAAGTCTGCCAAGTTATGTAAGTAAGTGATTAGTTTGCTTAAGTACTCTCAACATCACACCGACTATAGGCACTCGATAACCAATTTATCAGAACTTTTGATTGAACACATATGTATAAGTAGTACTTTATTGTAATGAATAAGTTAGTGAATGTTATGGACTGAAGGACATTACCCAGGGCAAGTCAATATATATAAATAAATTTTGGAAGGGAATAGATATAAAATTTTTGAAGTGATTGATACTTGTTAATATTTGGTTAAATAAGTGAATGACTAAGTATGAATTTTGAAAGGGGATAGACGGATGTCAGTAACCCCCGAATGTGCAAGTAGTTAATTGTAGAAATTTGATAGTATTGATTACCTAGATTAGAGAAGGTTGTAGGCTATAATCTGTTAGAAACCAGAGTAATGATTTATACTGAAATTAAGAGTATCGGAGCTTTATCAATTTGGAGTAGGAATTGTTTTGTAATGAAAGAAGAATGTTAATAGATTCTTTTGAAAGTTAATTGAACTCAGGAGTAAGGAAGTAGAAACATTTTGTTAGTTTAAAAGAGGAGATAGTTGTTTATGATTTATGTAAAGGAAATAGCCCTCCTTGAGTTTGCTCAATAGGCAAATTACTTTGCTCATTTACATTCTGTTATAAGAAGATGAAATTAAATCTATTTGGTCATGAGTTTAATAAATTTCTTTTGTTTGATGTATCTATGTAAAAGTGTCCAATAAACTGTATTTTTATTATACAACATTTGTGTGTCTCCTTGTTATTCTGAGAAAAAGCCTATCCAAAGGGAATTAAACTCATCAAGGAGATTTTCCCCTAGAACTTGGAAATTTTCTGTGAAGTAAAATAGTCAGATTGCGCAAGTGGGGAGTTATTATAAAGGGGAGTTGTTAAAAGGGGAAATAAGAATAATATATAAAATAACATTATCATAAATACCCCCCCCCCACAATTGGCGAGCCAGCCAGGATATAATTCCCAAACGGAAGGCAGTGTACCAGAATAGCAAGGAAATAAGTTAAGCCCAGTTGCTGAAACTGAGAAAAAAAATTCAGCTGGCGAGCCAGAATACATATCATATCGATTTAGAATTATTGTTTAATATAAAATTGATTATTGGTTGAAAAATATTAAGGTAAATAATGGTGGAGATAAAAAGTTAAGTATTGAGTTTGATTATTTATGTATTATTGGATTGATCATCAGATAAATTTGCTAAGATAAGAAATTTATAGATTTAAAGTGTTAAACTTTGAAACACGTTTAATTATGTATTAGTGAATTGATCACAGATTGAACTTGGATTGAGTAGATAAAGGTGAATATAAAGAAAGGAATATTGAAGCATTAGGAGTAATTAAGTGTATAGGAATTCATTATTAGGCTAAGAGATAAGCATTTAGGACAGATTAAACTTAAAAAGGGCAATTATATTACTGTTAATTAATTTGTCAATTAAATTAAAGATGGCTACAAGAAGGGCACATAGCAGTAGGGACAGGGAAAGAACAGAAAATAATGGAAGGGAAGAATCAGTGGAAACAAGTTCTAGCATAGTGAGTAACAATAATGGATCCCTTAGATTAAGTAAGTTCTTAAAAGTTTTTAGGGGCGAACCATCGGAAAGTGTAGACTATTTCCTGCGTAAACTGATAATGATAAAAGAAAAGGAAGGGCTAACAGAATTAGAGGTAGTCACTATGGCCGAGTTTAAATTAGAAGGCGCAGCACAGAGAAAATATTTAGAAACTACGCAGTCCACAGAAGTTGAAACTCTCGAACAATTCGAGAAAATATTAAGAAAGCTATTCTCTGAGAAAATTACCTTCCTGGAAGGAATCAATAGGCTAAGCAACATAACACAAACCAGTCGCGAAACCGTGGAAGAATACTATAAGAAGTTTAGAACAATTAAACTAAACACCGAAGTTTCCGAAAATGAAAATGGAGCCTTCGATAAAATTCTAATGGACCAGTTTTTATCGGGAATTAGAGAAAGATATAGGCGAGAGATACTAAGGAGAAAGCCAAAATCCTTAGCAGAAGCGGCAGAACTAGCCGTCGAAGAGGAGAAACTAGATTTTCACGGTAGGGGGAACACTAGAAAGGATGTTAACATATTAGTATCCGAAGGGGAAACAAAACCCGAAAACAGTAGGGATAAGAAATTAGATGGTTTAGAGAAACAGATCGCAGGGGTGGAAGCCAAATTAAACAAGTTATTAGAAGAATTTAATACCAAGAAACAAATAAAGGAAGGGAACAAGGAACAGTTAGGCGAGAATACGAGGACCTGGGGAAGGCACAATTACTTAGAGGAAAACGGAGATGGAAGAGAAGGATGGAAAACTGGAGAGGGTGGCAAGGGTAGAATTCGTAGGTGGTGCTATAGATGCCAAAAGACAGATCACTGGACCCGTGACTGCAAGGGAGGCGAACTAGCAGAAGGATTCGAGGGGAGGAGAGAAAAACGGGGTTCTAAAAATAACTGGGGAGATTACTGGGATCGAAATAGAGACTATCGATCGAGTAGGCAAAAAAACTCAGAACAGGTAAGGGAGGAAGCGCGCACTAATTATAGAAAGGGGAGCCATTGGCAGGAATATGGTAGGGATAAGCCAGCTTTAAACTAAGAAGGTCCGTCACGAAGGCCCGAGGTGGGGGACCAAACAGGCGCAGGGGAAACCATTATCCCAAAGAGGGCATCCACATAGAGTCGGTGAAGAGTGATGCAGGCTATGATAACCTTTTTTGCATAGACGGCAGCATCGGGGGAGTAGATAGCCGTATGCTCATTGACAGCGGCGCCACCAGGTCACTCATGACCTGGAATTTCTACCTAAGGTATAAGGAGGTTAAAGGTGAAGCCAGCGTACGGCCCTGCGAAGAATATACCTTGAAGGGTATAGGCTTGGGCGACTGGCCGACTAAATACCTAGTAACTGAAGAGGCAGCGCTAGGCAGGGGAGGCAAAGTGGTCAGGTACAAGTTTCTAGTCGCACCTGGAATAAAAAGCACTGGATACGACGTGATAGTGGGGATCGATTTATTAAGGGAGATCGGTTGCGTTATTGACTTGAAAAATAACAGGTTGTTGTTTGACAATAGGGTCAGCTCGCCGGCCCGGGGTATCACTAAGGCCACTAGGGAGGTAGAGACATGCACAGCTCAGGAAAGTAGAATCGTAGACCGGGTGAAGGGTAATGGCAACTGGCCTGTGGAGTTAAGGAGTTTGATAAGCGAGTATGAGCACTTATTCACGGAAAGGGTATCAGAGCTGGGCTCTACAAATTTGGCAGAGCATGAAGTTCATATGACCCAGGAGAACCCCATATTCACCCCTCAGTACCGAATCCCTCAAGCCCAGATTCCGAGATTAAGGGAGGAGATCTCCTTGATGGAAAGAGCAGGGATCATAGAGAGATCACAGTCTAAGTGGAACAGTCCACTACTAATCGTAAAAAAGTCCGAAGGAGGAATTAGGTTGGTGTTAGACCTTAGAAAGGTTAACCGTGTCACAAAGCCAATTGATTTTCCCATGCCTAATGTGTCAGAAATTTTAAGCAGTTTAAAGGGGGCAGTGTATTTCTCTAAACTAGATCTAAACTCGGGCTATTATCAAATACCTCTCCACCCCGAGCACAAGAAATACTTCGCCTTCCAGACACCATTTGGTAAGTATCAAATGGCCCGAATGCCCCAGGGGGCCCGAAACTCCGCTGCCTCCTTTCAGTGCGTAATGAGTACCATTTTTGCGGACCTACTTGACAGAGGGGTAATGTGTTTCATAGATGATGTGCTGGTCTATTCCTCCACGTTGGAGGAGCACAAAGTGCTGTTAGAGGATGTCTTTCAAAGGCTAACTGACGCGAACTTGTCTCTAAAAAGATCTAAGTGCCAGTTTTTGATCCCGGAGATCGAATATCTAGGGCACACCATCTCTGCTGAAGGGATAAAACCAAACCAGAAGAATGTAGAGGCCATCCAAACTTTGAAACCCCCTCGCACTGTGAAAGAAGTGAGGAGAGTGCTCGGAATGGTAAATTACTACAGGCGGTATATAAAAAACGGAGCAGAGGTAATGAGGCCTCTAACCACTTTAACAAAAAAGGGACAGAAATTTGTATGGAATGAACAGGCAGCTCAGGCCTTTGAGGCTCTTAAAAAGGCACTGACACAGCGACCGCTGCTTGCACACCCCAACCCCTCAGAACCATTTTTCTTGGTCTGTGATGCGTCTAAGGAGACTATAGCGGGGGTGTTAGAGCAGGGGGGCGATGGGGACAGACAGCCGATAGGCTATTGTAGTAGGCCCTTGAATAAACACGAGAGAAACTATGCCACCTGCGAAAAGGAAGCCCTGGCCATCACATTTGCGGTGAAGAAATTCAGATTTCTTCTGTACGGGCGTAAGGTGATAATTCTGTCCGATCACCAACCTTTGAGAATTCTGCGGGACATAAAAGACAAAAATGACCGGCTGGTCAGGTGGAGTATAGCTCTACAAGAATATGACATAGAGGTGCGGTATATACCCGGATCACAGAATGTGGTGGCAGATTTTTTAAGTAGAGCCGAATACGACCATCAGGCGGGAAGACAAGGGGTACCCACCAAAACCCACGTGTTAGGAATAAATCACAAGGGAGGCTGCAAAACCTCTGAAGAGGATTGGGAAAGGGATCAGGTACACAGCTCGCAAAGGGAGGACCCCGAACTAAAAATAATCATACGGAACCTGGAACTGGAGAGCAGAAAGGGGAGAGAAGGAGGAGGTGGCCACTGGAAGTTGGATAGTGAAGGCATACTCCGATATGGGATGACTGGATCAGGAGCGCAGGGAAGGTGTGGCAGGATAGTAGCCCCAAAGAAGATGATAGGGTGGATACTGGGACGGTATCATTCCCATCCCCTGGCTGGGCATATGGGATACCGTAAAACAAAGCAAAGAATTGCAATTAGGTACTTTTGGAAGGGATTGGATAGAGATGTAAGGGAGTTCTGTCGGGGTTGCCATGAGTGCCAGGTACGGAACACTTTCTCAGGGCGAGCCCCTCTTCAAGCACACCTGAGCCCTAATCAGGCCTTTGAGACAATTTCCATGGATATTGTGGGTCCCCTACCCGTCACTAAGAATGGGAACAGATATATTCTCACGGTGATTGACATGCTCACCAGATATCCCGAAGCGATCCCTTTAAGAGACCAGGCAGCTACAACCATTGCTAGAGCATACCTTGAAAATGTGGTATGTCGGTACGGGTGCAGCGACACAATTCTGACGGACCGCGGACAGAACTTCCAGTCAGAGTTAATGTTGCAAGTGTGCGAACTGCTGAAGATAAAGCGTGTATTCACAGCTCCATATAGGGCCCAGTGCAACGGAATGTGCGAGAGACTGAACAGAACTCTGAAAAAGGCTCTATCTCATTTTAGCAACAGAGTGGGAGACAACTGGGATGAACAGATTCCCTATGCCTTATTTGCTGTTAGGACAGCTGTCCACCGTAGTATCATGGAAAGGCCGACCTTCCTGCTACTGGGATTCGATCCCAAGTTCCCATGGGATCTATCTGATGACAGCCTTAGGCCGAAATATAACGATATACAAGAATTCAAGAGAGAGTTGATTGATCGGTTCGAGACCGCTAGGGGAATCGCCAAGGAAGCCAGCCTACGAAGTAGTGCTAAGAGAAGGGATGAAGTTAATAAGGGTCGAGCCCATAAGCAGATTAGGGAAGGCGACTGGGTGCTAATTAAGAATGAGGGACAGAAGAAAGGAAAATGGCTTAAACAAGCTAAGGGGCCGTTTAGAGTAATAGCAAAACTTTCCCCTGTAACCTACAAATTGAGACAGATAAGCAACCCACGTGAGGAGCGGATAGAACATGAGGATAGGCTAAAAAGATACTATTTTCAAAGGATGCCTGTGTTAAACGATTATGGCGTTGAAAGAAAGGGAAAGCGAAATATGCAGGCACAGGTGAGAGGGACTGACAATGAACGAGGGAAAGGGCAGACGCGCCTCAGGCAAACCAGTAAGGCAGAGTACCGTTTACGGAAAACCCCAAAGACGGATTATAGGAGACTTCACAAAGGTGAATTTGGCATCAGAAGGTAGTGTAAAATAAGTGGTTGTATATTAGAGAGATGTAAATAGATGTAGGCGGTTAAATTCCAGGGAAGGTGAAGGAGTATAGAAAAAAAAAAAAAAAAATGAGAAAAAAAAATTCTACACAGGTATAATTTTTTTTGGGGGAGGAGCGGCAATTGTAAGATCTGAAAATCTTACAAAAATAAAATATTTTTTTTGACTTCTGAAGTTAGTTTTCCTTTTTGGATTCTTGCCGTTGGGAGAAATGTTAATAGCGTCAGTTTCAATAAACAAGAATTATCCAGTAAGGATTGTAAAACTTAAAAGGTAGGAAGAACGAAAAACAGGAAAATTAGCTTTGCATCCGTCAAAACAGAAAACTGACGGAGAATACTATGACAAACCCAGCAGGGGGTCCGGCGCTGCAAAAACAACTTAAGTTTTATGAGGGGTCACGCACCGGAAACGCATACGGCAAAACGCACACTAGTTTCTAAAAATAGATGCTATAGTAGCTAGTGTCACAATTTGTGGTTTTTCTGAAGTGCTATAGAGACAAGCTGTGATGACACAGGAGGAGGTGTTTTGATGCATTCGGCCTACATGAAAGAGCTCAACGGATGTTAACAGGTAGGAAATAAAAAAAGGAGAGGGGTATTGTGAATCACGTGCCACTAGGCTGGCTGACCTGCCAACAAATGAAAGGATAAAAATGAATATAGGAAAGAGGTGATTGGAAGAAACCCACTGTGGGGAGGCGTGGAAAATTCAGGAGTAAGAGATTGTTTTTGGTCGGGTGAGTGGGAGAAGAAGTGCGGAGGGCAGGAAGAAGAGAGTGGGTCAGTGTCAGTGAGTTGGGCAGCAAGATGAGAGTGGGTGAGTGTCAGTGAGTTGGACAGTAAGAGGAGAGTGGGTCAGTGTCAGTGAGTTGGGCAGTAAGATGAGAGGGGTTCAGTGTCAGTGAGTGGGGCAGTAAGATGAGAGTTGGAGAAGAAAAGAAAGGAATGAGTTTTTTTTAGATAGAGTAGCCGGTGGAGAAAAGTGGCTAAGTTTAATGTGTAGTCAGTATGAGGGGTAGATAAGCTTTAAGTGAACAGTTAAGTCAGTGATCTAATAAGTAGTGAGAGAAGCAGTCGAGTAAGTGGAAGATGAAGTTGAGGTGCAGAAGTCGGTCAGACAGTCAGTCAAAAGTAGACTGAGTTTTGAAGTGAGAGATGAACACGTGCCATAGAAAAGAGGGAAAAATTTTCAAGATCCTTAAAGTAGATGAGAAGGAGTCAACTCCATTATGAAGGAACGAGATTGCCTGATATTCTGAGAGCAAGTACGCTGGAGCTGATGAAATCCGAAGCCGGACAAAAAGAGTACAGCCATTCTGATCACATGAAATTAATGCGTCCATAAAGAAATAAAAAGGTACCCAGGAAGGAATCCAGTATCTTATATCGAACGCCCCCAGTGATTGTGAGATGTGACCCAGATAGAAAGGATCCCCTACTCGCTTAGAGAAGGATGTACCGTGAAGTCTGCCAAGTTATGTAAGTAAGTGATTAGTTTGCTTAAGTACTCTCAACATCACACCGACTATAGGCACTCGATAACCAATTTATCAGAACTTTTGATTGAACACATATGTATAAGTAGTACTTTATTGTAATGAATAAGTTAGTGAATGTTATGGACTGAAGGACATTACCCAGGGCAAGTCAATATATATAAATAAATTTTGGAAGGGAATAGATATAAAATTTTTGAAGTGATTGATACTTGTTAATATTTGGTTAAATAAGTGAATGACTAAGTATGAATTTTGAAAGGGGATAGACGGATGTCAGTAACCCCCGAATGTGCAAGTAGTTAATTGTAGAAATTTGATAGTATTGATTACCTAGATTAGAGAAGGTTGTAGGCTATAATCTGTTAGAAACCAGAGTAATGATTTATACTGAAATTAAGAGTATCGGAGCTTTATCAATTTGGAGTAGGAATTGTTTTGTAATGAAAGAAGAATGTTAATAGATTCTTTTGAAAGTTAATTGAACTCAGGAGTAAGGAAGTAGAAACATTTTGTTAGTTTAAAAGAGGAGATAGTTGTTTATGATTTATGTAAAGGAAATAGCCCTCCTTGAGTTTGCTCAATAGGCAAATTACTTTGCTCATTTACATTCTGTTATAAGAAGATGAAATTAAATCTATTTGGTCATGAGTTTAATAAATTTCTTTTGTTTGATGTATCTATGTAAAAGTGTCCAATAAACTGTATTTTTATTATACAACATTTGTGTGTCTCCTTGTTATTCTGAGAAAAAGCCTATCCAAAGGGAATTAAACTCATCAAGGAGATTTTCCCCTAGAACTTGGAAATTTTCTGTGAAGTAAAATAGTCAGATTGCGCAAGTGGGGAGTTATTATAAAGGGGAGTTGTTAAAAGGGGAAATAAGAATAATATATAAAATAACATTATCATAAATACCCCCCCCCACAAGTCTCTGCTACAACGATTCCAAGTTGTTCTGATCGCTAAAGGAGGATCTATTCGCTCTTAGGTAGGTGCACCCAATAAAATGACCAATCAAGATATTATTTGTATGTTATTACCGTTATTTTCTAAAATACCCAGCGACCCATTTTCTAAACTTAAAAAAGAAAAACAAACTGTGTTTATTTTCTGCCAAGCTGCCCGATTTACGATTTCTGCTTCTTGAATTATTTTTAGTTTTTCATTAACCATGAAAACTTAAAAAAAAAAAAAAAAACAACAACAACAAAAAAACATTGTCATATTAGGGTTAACCGTTAACAGTTTCGTCCAGCCATTGTGTATTATGTCCATGAATTGTATGTGTTCTCTGTTTGGTTTTCCTGCTTTTCTGGACGAAAAACATGAGTTACAGGAGATAAAACCTTGCTTTCCTCTCTTGAGACCAGCTAACAGAGTCAAGCAGAGCAAAATAATCCATACAAATTCCTCACGAAATTGACAAGATTCCATCTCTTGCCTTTTCCACCAAAAGTGGCAAAAAAGGCAAGGGATCAAATAACGGTGATTTTAACCACTCTGCCACCGTGAAGACCTCGTGGGTAGCACAAACAGCAAACGTCCAGCAAACAGAAAATCGATCTCAGAACACAGCAACTTACACGGAGCAATATATCCTTTGTTGCTGATGCTTCTAAAACCCTACTACAGTAACAGAAACTGCCAGGACACGAGGAGGACTTTAGCCCTTAATATCGTATTAACATTTTGTTTTAATATTCATCAAAGTGTGTGTACTAAAAGTGTAGATTTTAATTTACACAAATAACTGAACTTTTATTAGTCAGAAATTACAATGTAAGAGTATAATACCACAGAATCAATGCCAATTACTTCAAACACGCAGCTCCAATCAAATATACTTCTCGACAAAATTAGCAGAACAAAATGTTTTTCATGATTATTTTATTGTGGACAGCGTCGCTGAAGGCGAATATTTGATATCATAGGCCTACAGGTATCCAAATTCCAAGTATCCAATAAAAATCTCGTCTACTACCTTACAGAGCCGCACATGATGCAAATTATTCATGCCTATAAAAACACGGGTTGTGATCACATCACACCATTCCCGTTTTTGCTTGCCACATCTCCATTACTGAGGATTGCAAGTCATCCTCATTTAGATAATTCTTTGAGATGACAGGCAGTTGGACGACTTGAAGCAGGATAATCGCAGGTAAAGGTGGCACGCAATGTCCTCTCAGCGCTATTAAAGAAGTTTCAAGAGATAGGAACCATCATAAGAAGAGCTGGCCAAAGTCTCCTGAGGGCTATGTCATTCACAACAGAATGCTAACTGGCTCTAACAGCAAGACGGAACCCTACGATATCTTGTCATCGACTGTCTTTTGAGGTTGCTGCGGCCACAGATGAAAACATTTCCAACCGAACTGTGTTAAGAAGCCTCAATTCAAATTCTACGCAAAAGAAGTCAGTGGTTCGCATCCCATTAACTCAGGCTGTAGACCCAGGCCCCGTACAGCAGACCCAGGGTTGGCTCCATGTGCCTAGGGATGGGCGCCAGCTGCGGACACCCAGCTGGTGCCTGGTAACTTGTGACCATCTCTGGGCTACCTGATGCTACTTTTTTTTTTTTTTTTTTTTTAGTTGTTAAATATATTACACGTACATACATGTATGTACGTGTATGTGTAAGTATATGTATATATGTCTACGGTTCCACCATAGGCATATATACATATGCATATACACTCCATTAACCCAAAACCCCAAAGAGCTGGTCGAAACTGGTGCCATGAACTGGAACCCTGACAAATGAGATACAGTTCTGTTCTCTGATGAGTCCCATTTTAGCCGACAAACATATTGCAGACGTTATTTCATCCGGAGACAACGAGGAATGCGATGCCATTCCTGCGCCTGCGACATCAGAGAAAGGGTCACTTACGGTGGAGGCGTGTTTTCGTGTGGCGCCAAACAATGATAAACGGCCGCAACCCTCACCGTGTTTTTGATAGGGGTAACTTAAGTGCGTAGAGGTACCGAGAACAAATTCTCGAACCCGATGTCCGCATTTTAAGGGGTGCGGTTGGCCCAGATTTTCTTTAAGTGCATAACAACGCCATTGCACCTAGAGTCCAAGTTGCAGAGGAATATTTCGAAGCTGAAAATTCAAAATATTCCCCATCGCAAGCTGCTCAAGACCACATTTTCTACCTGTTCTATTAATTTTGTCGAGCAGTGTATTAAGAGAGAGGATGATATATAAAAAATCCCATGGATGATGTTTGAATAAGAAGAAACAGCAGGGAATATGAATAGTAATTTTTCCATGATTTTCTTTCAGGTCAAATCTCAAGCGATATAAAGAAATATATTACCCCAAAAACGCCTTCCAATGTAATTTTCTTGGAGACTTCCGGAAGACCTTACTTGAATGGTCGTCAAGAATGTGCAGTCGAATCTGCGGCTAAACACAACTCAAATATGCAAGTGAGAGTGTTTTTAACAAGCAAAGATATCCAAATGACTTCCCTGATGTTGAAAATAGAGAAATTTCACTCCAATGTCAACTTCCAGACACTCGACGTACAGGCATTTCTGGAAGATACTCCACTCAGAGACTGGCACTCAAAATCCAACTGGAAAAATGGTTCTTACAGAGTCTCTCATCTCAGTGATGCCTTGAGATTTACCGTAATGTGGAAATACGGTGGGATTTACCTCGATTTAGATTTCATAGTGTTGCGGTCATTACAGAGATTTCGAAATTCACTCTTCAAGCAACTTACACAGAGTATTGCTTCTGGAATTCTTATCTTTGATAGTTTTCATCCTTTCATGCAGATTTGCCTAAAAGAATTTGCCAAAACGTACAGAAGTGAGTTGTGGTCCTTTAATGGACCTGACCTTTTAGGGAGAGTACTGAAATCGCGATGTGGCGTGAAATCTGTGGCAATGGCAGAAAATAATAGTTGCAATATTGCAATTTTCGATCCTGATGTAGTATTTCCAGTGACCTGGAACGAGTGGAAGAAATGTTTTATTCCTTCAGAAGCAGAAAAAGTCGTAAAAAAATATAATAAAAGTTACGCAATTCACTTTTCCAATAAACTGAGCTGGAAAAACATTGTCCGAATTGAGGAAAACACCGCTTACGAAATTGCTGCACGAGAGAACTGCCCTTTGACCTATGAGATTGCTTTTAGCGTTGGAGTATTTTAGAAAGGTTGGAATTGCAATGTTTGATATTGTAACAATATTTAATAATGTACCAAATAATACAAACTGTGTTCTATAATCATTTATTAAATAGTATTTTTAAATACAAATATTTATTTCTAATTAATTTTTTTTGTACAGTTTATACTCATGTTAAAATAATGTTCCTGCCACCTCAGACTTTTAGTTCTACTATAAACACGAAATAAACTTAAAATGAAATGAATATGTTTTTTTTATTTCTTTATTACACAACAAAAAATTTGAAAAAGTTCAAAAATATTTTCAAATAACAAAAATATAAATTATCGTTAATAAATCTAATTGCCAGGTATTTTGACACTAGTTTGGAGAAGTCTGGACTCAATGAGAAGAATTCTTAAAGTCTTAAACAAAATAAATTTAAAATTTTAAAAAATCATGGGCCATACTCTGCTGATCCCAGACGAAGGGAATAAGATCCCCCTGTGAATTATTCTGGGGTTCTTCATTACGAAAAATGTGCAAATCGGATCGAGACCAGACTACGTGCAAACATAATACACTGATGGCATATGACCAAAGTTTCAGATGCGTTGTAAAACCACTAAGAACAAATAGATGCCCAGATGATCGACCACAAATACATTAAAAATGCATTATCCACCAGTAGATGATGGGAAGCCGTGCCTCTGAAGAAATACTAATCATTTGAACAGGTGACATAACTATAGATGGCAGTACCAGTGAAAAGAAGGATATGAAAACCATGCGCACTCGATGATAGATAGATGGAATAGAACAGGACAAAAAAAGAACTAAAATCTCTTCAAAAGAAGTTGATAGTAAGAATAAATCGTAAAAGGTACCCCTTAATGAATTACAAATAAAAGAATCAGATGGGACTTCTGATGGTCCCAAGCCAACAATCGTCAGTTCCATACAATGAGTTGGTACCATAGAAATATCGGTTGCGCAACTGATCGCGAGCCCAAGTCATTTAAATCTTTCCTCTTGCCCATTCGCATATTGAATTGGACACATACAGAGTCCCTACTTACTTAACCATCTGTTTTTGTGGCATGCTGTGCACAAATAATGCTGTTCCTAAAGGAGCGTTTAAAATAATGTTTTTTATAAAGCAGCTGAATGATTTCCTAGCGTTAAAGGCACGTAAAATTATATACCTATAATTAATACACTTTTTTGTCATTTAACAGGACAGCCATTGACTACTGTTAGCAACAAGAACGGAAACTAACAAAGTCTTGGCTCTTTTCCTCAACTTTGAAACTTTAATGGCACAGACGAGTGATCGAATTACCTCTGCTATGAGAGGCGACATTATACAAATCTGAAGTCACATGATAAGTGCATTCTCATTGACTTACACGTAGACAATGAGCGACTCAAGGCAAAAATTCAGTCCTACCATGAGATGGCAAAAGAAATGCCACAGCGCGCCCCCTCATACGCAGAAGCGCTGAGCAACCACAGTATAAAAGCAAAGATTGTTTATTAGAAACATTTCGAGCGTAAAGGAAAGTAAGGCTCCTGAAGTTGATGGTATATACTCAGTAATTTTGAAGGAGACCGCCAGGGAGTGTATTGAACCACTGAAGTTCGTGAGAGTATTTTTGCACTCGGGAGAGATTGATTCCTTTAGATTGGAGAAATGCCAACGTATCACCAATACATAAAGGCGATTCTAAGAGCGAAGTTGGTAACTATAGACCGATTAGTCTGAATTCGTTGGTAGGGAAAATCTTAGAAGCAACTATTAAGAGTGCAATCCAGGGATACTTATTAGATTATGGCATTCTTAATAGGAATAGCACACAATGGTTTTGTTAAGGAAAAATTATATTTACTTAAATAGTAAGCTATTTTGACACAGTACTCATGAAGCTAGATGTAGGGAACAATTGTAATGTAGTTTATTTGGATTTTTTGCAAAGTATTTGAATAGGTCCTTCATCAGAGGTTATTGTATAAATTTGGACATGTAGGGATTACTGGAATGAATGGGTTGTGATTAAAAAAAAAGGAGGTGCCGCTTGGCAGATTGTAAGCGGAAATGGAGATCACTGAGATTGGAACTGAGATCACGTTTAATTGTGAAATGAATAAAGAAAATTTTGAAAGTTTTAGATCTTATCGCAGATAAGTTTGTTGTTTAGTCTAACTATTCAAGACGCATTCTGTGGATAAAGTAATAGTGGAAGGGGTGAAGCGCAGTGATAAATTTTTGAAAAAAAGTTTTAAATATGGCGTACACCCAGCAAGATTAAACCCAGCTGATTGGCACAAAGTGGTCTCGATAATCCTCCTTCCTATGTACAATCCTCGCACTCTCTCCTAGTCACCAGCTGGCAGAGTAGTGGCAGAGAGATTATAAACTAAGTGACCCAGATTCCTCCTAGAAAGCTATCAGTAGGATCGGTTGGTGAGCTGCCTAGCGGCCTGCCTGCAAGCACCGGTTTAGATAATGCACTGGACTACACCTGTTTGTAACTCACTACGAGGCATCCGAAATATCAAGCAGTCCCCTTGATAAATAAGCAATTCCATTTGCAATTGTTATAAAATAGAATTTTTACAGGAAATTTCATATTTTATGTTTGAATTAGAAAGGCATAAGGGTTCCTGGATATAATCCCTCCATACTTTTCTTTCAGATGATATGACGAGCAAGATAAAGAAGTATTTTCTTCCTACAGCGTCTTTCAATATAATTTTCTTGGAAACTTCTGGAAGGCTTTTCTTGAATGGTCGTCAGGCATGTGCAGTCGAATCTGCGGCGAAACATAATCCAAATATGCACGTGAGAGTGTTTTTAACAAGCGAAGACATCCAAACGACTTCCTTGATGTTGGAAATGGACAAATGTTACTCCAATGTGAACTTCCAGACACTGGATGTAGAGACATTTCTGGAAGATACTCCACTCAGAGACTGGCACTCTAAATCCAACTGGAAAAAAGGTCCTCACAGAGTTTTTCATCTCAGCGATGCTTTAAGATTTACCATGATGTGGAAATACGGTGGAATTTACCTCGATTTAGATTTCGTAGTGTTGCGGTCATTAGACAAATTTCGAAATTCACTGTTTAAAGAAAGTAATGAAAGTATCGCGAATGGAATCCTTATTTTTGATCGTTTTCATCCTCTCATGGAAAGCTGCCTCAAAGAATTTGCCAAAACGTACACAAGTAATGCCTGGGCATACAATGGCCCTCAACTTGTAATGAGGGTGATGCAATCACAATGTGGAATGAAATCGGTGGAAGAGGCCGAAAGTAATAGTTGTAATATTACAGTTCACGATCCTGGTGTTGTATTTCCAGTGGCCTGGAATGAGTGGAAGAAATGTTTTATTTCTTCAGAAGCAGCAAAAGTTGTAGAAGAATACAACCAAAGTTACGCTATTCACTTTTCCAATAAAATGAGCTGGGATACCCTTGTCCGAATTAGGGAAAACACTGCCTACGAAATTGCAGCAAGAGAAAACTGCCCTTTGACATACAAGATTGCCCGTAGTATTGGAGTGTTTTAAAAGTGCCCTTAATTACAAATGTTTAATGTTACAATGAGCGGTGAATTCCATAAATAGCTAATGTACGTGAATTACATATTATGTTCTTTAATTATGTATTAAGTAATATTTAAATATAAATATTTATTTTTAATCATTTTATGAGTAAAATTTTTATATCAAAGAATATTTCGGCCAATTTAAGGATATGCACAATTATACTGATTTTTAAAAATAACGTGGTAATCGGCCCTCACGTGGGTATAATCAACCCCGGGTGGAAGGAGGCCTAATTTCGAATTCCGTGAATGGTATCAGACATTTTAATGAACTTTTTGCACAACGTGGTTGTGTTAGTTGGGTTCATGATTTTTACTCCTGAAATTTCTGGATTTTCGTTGAGCAGGTATTAAATCAACCGAAGAATACACGCAGGTTACAGACAATCTAATGATGCCTTATATCTTAGGTATTTTGGCTCTTGACACGCAGCTAACACTCCACAGTATAGAAGGCCTACTATAGTACTATGCATGACCTGTAAGAAGCAGATGCCACTGGTGATTATACCTCGTACCAGCGGAGTTCCACGCTTAAAATATAAAAATATATTTGGTAAAATGTGCGTTTAAGAATATGTAAACGCATATTTGTATTTAAGAAAGTGTTTTTTACGTTGATCGTAAAGCATTCTGTTTTAGAACTGGTTTCAGACAGCAAAGTCCTCGTGTGTAGCACCCAGCTGGTAGAATCGCCGTCTTCCCTCCACCGGGTGCAAAAGATCTGAGTTCGAATCTCATCGATGACGTGAGGAATATTTAAGGGCCTTTGTTTACAACGTGGCTGAGTTAGTCGGTTTCAGGAAAGGGTAGCATGTTTATTTTTACTCACGCCATAACTTCACTATGGTGGCCCTCAAATAATGCCTGCGATTGCTGAGATGCTGACCCCGCCTTCCTAGCACCGCAAATCATTCCCTGTTCGAACTCCATTAGGTCCTCCCTTTTCTCCATTGCACGGGCTTCGTATTGACCAACCAACTCGCAGTGCTGCTCCTGTCGGTGACGTCACTCCTAGGTGCTGTGGGATGTGATCACTCGTAGAGACAGGGGTGTTCATAATCTTAGCATAAATAAAATATAAAGAATGTAGCGTTTCATTTTAAAAGAGACCAATTTATGTGCGTAAATAATAATGTATCAATAATTATTTTACAGATGTAATGAGGATTAAGGAGCATCTTCTTTCCCAGAGTACTATTCCAATATTCTTCCTAGAGACACCTGGAAGATCTTTCCTCAACTGGCATCAAATGAGTCTGCAGCTGAACATAATCCAAATATGTTAGTGGCAACGTGCCTGGCAAATGCTGATATACAAATGACCCACCTTATGCAGAATTTAGCCTAACTGTATTCTAATGTAAACTTCTATACACTCAACGTAAGCAGGTTTCTGAAAGAAACGCCGCTGAGAAACTTAAGAAAAGAACGGTTTGAATTGGACCGCCTTAGATTTACACATTTCCTCTTTAAAGAAATTTAAAACGGTACGATAAATGCAATCCTTATTTTTGACAGTTTTAATCCTTGATGGCGCAGATTCAAACCATTTGCCAAACCGTACAAAAGTGATCTGTTGTCACACACAAGGCCCTGAACTTACAGGAGTGATGAAATGAAATCGGCGATAGAAGCAGAAAGTAATAGTTGCAAAATATCAGTTCATAATCCTAATGTAGCGTCTACAGTGGCCTGGACAGTGGAACAAATCTTTTATGCCTTCAAAAGCAGAAAAACTTGCAAAATACAATCGGATTTACTCTATTCACTTTTATAACAAAACGAGTTAGATTATTGTTGTTCGAATTGGAGAATAGCGCTTATGAAATTGTGGCAAGAGACCACCTGTTGTCTTGTGACGTAGGAGAATACACGTGACTTGGAGGAATATTTTAGAAAATCCCTAATTATAATGTTTAAAATTATACCTTGCAGAAGTAACGTATGCATCATAAGTAACACTTTCAAGTACAGATGTTTATATCTACTGATTTTGGGTTTTCTAAGCTTTGTACATTTTAATATTGGCAAGAACAATACTAATAAATTCCTGACCAGTTAGGATCCACAATTTATTCGCGTTTGGTGATAAAAATCGAAATAACACCATTGCAAGATGCCCGCTGGTAGAGAAGAGTACATGTGGAATTTATGACCATTCAAAAGACCGGAACTGTGGAGCAATACGCGCAACCCGTTGTATCCATTTGTGAAACGCATAATTTCGAGTACATCGTTGAAAGATGAATTTTGAATAGGAAATGCGGTCAAATCAAGTTTTTATTTTTCTGAAATAAGGTTTTTATTGCCGTTTTCTCCATTAAAACATTGGTCACGTGAAACAGAAGAGTTGCAGATTCGGAGGAAGTTTTAATTGACTAATAACTGTGTAAGATGTAGATCTTACAAATTAAAATAGAAATATTTGTTTTGCTAAAATTAATCCAGGAAGGGCGATGGAAAGTGAAAATTAGCATTAATGCCCGAGTATTAAGTTAAAGATAGTAAGCATTAAGATTGGATATTTAGTTTTAATGTAAATAAGGTTGGAAGAACACTGGAATTAGTAATGGACACTTTTAGACGTGTGAATTAAAACATCGGCTAAAAGTAAACAAGTAATTTCGAATAATGTAAGAGAGCTAACAGGGACAGCAGAACTAGGTAGAGGGTGCCACTTGAGAATAGGCGTGAAAGGGTTGCTGAGGGTAAGAACATTAGGACCGTAAAATGGCATTACGAAGCGTCTTTTTTAATCTAAGCCACTGTTAGGAAGTAAACAGGAAATTAGTGGATGTGCACTGTTCGCATAAAAAGAAAATGGCGTCAGGATGGCGGATGTTTTGAAAAGTTGGCCATATTTAGCAGAGAAAATGTGAACACGAAACTGAGTGTTTTGAAGGTGACCGGGAAACATGAAAACGTCATACTGCCGTTTGGGGATTGGTTGGAGTCCTTGGGGGAGGCGTTCTAAACTTGAGGGAAAAAGTAAAGTTCGGGGGAAGTAATTTGAGATAGTGTCCATTCAGTATCTGACTTCTGTGTGGTAAAGAGGAGAAAGTCGTGAGTTTGAGGGTAAACGTGGAAGTAGATTTTCGGTGGTCGGTGTTCACATCTCGTGATAGCAAAATAAAGAAGAAAAAGAAAAACCTGAGATTCATTAGGCCCATAAAACACTACTACTCTCATTTTTCCTTTCCCTGTGCTTATGTCACAAAACACTGACTCAAAGTTGCATTGTCCACCAATGTCAATTGGATGCACTTTGTTAGATTTGATGTGTTTCTTAACTAACAGCATAACCCCTCCTCCCTTCCTGTACTGTCTTTCTTTTCTGTACACATAATAAAAACATAACATAGATAATGCTTGGCTGAGAGTTCATAAAGGTAATCAAAAATTATCAGTTAAATCGATGATAATATGGAATAGATTCTGGCACTACGTGATCAAGTTTCAAAGCGCCTGATACTGGACATCCTCATAAAAAAGGTTCAACCTACACCTCATAAAAGAAATTATCAGCGTCATCTTGGATGCTGTTTCGTAAAGTCTGTATCAAAGACATTCCAGGCGAAAATTCTCAAAGATTTTAGGTCAGCTTCCACAGGTGTGGTGCGCGTTTGTGTAGCTTTGGTCTGTTCCCTAAGGTTTCCCTCAATACCGCATGTCTGTTCTGTGTAAGAGCAAAAACTCTGGTGAGGAAAGTCCTGTGAATAGTTTAATTTTTGTGTGAGGTAATGCAGAGTTCAATTGTGATGCAGGACACAGCAATCATTTGGAAGGATTTGGAAGGCAACATCCCGGTATTTGACCTTACGGCTAGGAGATGATCGACAACTTTGATGGGATGTTCCCCCCCACCATTCCCCCTGAGTGACACCAAGTCTCTGACATCTCTACAATGTCTGCATTTTATGACTTGACCAGCACTTGAAATTGATCAGATTTTTTACAATGATCCTAGCATACACTGTACATACACTGAAAGGCAGAATTCATGGGATACCTGGTTCCTGCGCAACGCGACACTGTCACCCCTTTCGATAGTGGACGAGCCCACCGCTTGGCAGATATACAGTAAATGAATGAGTTATATATAACTAAATTATAATAAGGGATAAGGTGAATAAGGGGGACGTGGCAGAACCTCGGCACCTACGGCAGTGATCACTGGTTGCAAAATATTAGCCGTATGGGTGGCATTGTCTTGGTGGAGAACCACTTCACACTGGAATAGTTACCAGTGAAATTAGTAACTGTTTGGCTGACTGTTCGCGGCATTTTGGACTAATGTTTCATTATATTTAGATTAAATTATTTTATTAGCTGCAATTAAGCGAAAGACTGACTGATATTTTGGGAACAAACTTCCATCTGTTGTAGTGGACGTCAACAACTTAAATAAGTTCGAGGCAGAACTAGACAAACATTTGGAGTGACGGGATGGGTGAAATGGGAGTTGTCTTATTTTGCTGATGCTGTATAAGCTTACTTTCCTGATCATATGCTTCTACTAATGCTAATATTTCACAGAAGAAATGTTTTCATTTATTTTTGGAAAGTCCTCATCTGAATTTACAATAAATTTCCTTATTTGGTTGAAATGAAACAAAAACGTTTGTTACATATTTACCTTTTGGTGAAGCCAGCTAAAGTAGTGCAATTCCAGGCCAACTCGTTACAAAGGCAAGTTTGTTTTATTGTGAGAATTAAGACCATTGCATTGTGTATGCAACTGGACTATTTGTGTATGCAAGTGCATCGCTGTTCAAGGAAGAAAATCAAAACCTTTTGTTTTTAAATCCGGCACTTGTCAATCCTAGATGGTGCGGGATTTTAAAGATTTTACTGTTATTTGCATTGTATACATATATATTTTAATAAACAGATAACAGATACATAAAAATTAAACAACTTTATTGTTTACATAAGGAACGACATGTTAGTAAAGGATAAATTGAACATTTAAAATTGACCCAATTTATTTGCCTCGGCATACATCACGGGACAGTTAATTCTGGTTGCAATTTCATAAGCACAGTTTTCTCCAATGAGCACAGGGATATTCCTGGTAAATCTATTCCACACGTGAATGATATAACTTCCATAAAACCTTGATATGGCGTTACTTGCTTCTGACCTCTTCATGTATTTCTCCCATTCGCTCGAAGGCACAGCGAACGCTGCTTCTGGATTAAAAATTGTAATATTACAGATGTTTTCTTTAGCCTCCGTGATGAAATGAATTCCACAGAGGGACTCTAAAACCCGTAGTAGAAGATTCGGCACGTCGTATATCCACAGACTTCTTTTATACGTCTGGGAAAATTTATGAAGACAGTGGTCCAAGAAGGAATGACGTTGATCAAAAGTAAAAATTGCTTTTCCCACTTTATGACCATCTTCCCTGAAGAGAGCATTCCTTAATCCGTTCAAAGGTTGTAGCACTACAACATCTAAATCGAGATAAATACCACCGTACATCCATATAATAGCAAGTCTGAGTGCGTCACTAAGGTGTTCATCTTTAAATGGACTTTTTCTCCAGTTGGATTTCATAAACCATTCGCTCAGTGGTGTGTGGTTAAAAAATCTTCGCATGTCGATTGTTTGGAAGCTCACATTAGGATAAACCATGATTATATTCAGCATAAGGGAGGTCATTTGTATGTCTGCACTTGTCATGAACACTGTTACTTTCATTCCGGGGTGGTGTTTGGCTGCAGACTCCACTGCGCACGTTTGACGAGCATCCAGGTAAGGTCTTCCAGAAGTCTCCAAAAAATATATTTGAACAGATCTATTGGAAGTGAAATTTTCTTTCGCCACTCTCAGCCAGTTCTCGGAAATCTGTTCATTACCGTAACCTATGAAAGATGGAAGGAAATAATAATAAGTTTGGTTGCTTTGTTCAGAAATAGTACAGTATGTGCAGAAAGTGCAATGTCAGCATTTTATAATATGCAAAGGCCAAATGCGCTCTTACATTAAAATATAAAAAAATTAATAAAGTTACACGCTGATGCTAATTTAGTTCTCGGGATGAAAAGAGGAATGGGGACTGATATTTTAAGACACGCTAGTTTTAAATTCGGAAAGGAACTGTCTTGGGTTTGCTACGTTCTTTAGTATGATAAATTCATTTTGTTTATTGGTATTATTTAGTTTGTAATGAAGGTTTTATTAAATCCTAAAATTGCTCTCTGTCATTATGGATTCATTTATGGACAGGTCGAGATTCATTTTGTTTATTGGTATTATTTAGTTTGTAATGAAGGTTTTATTAAATCCTAAAATTGCTCTCTGTCATTATGGATTCATTTATGGACAGGTCGAGATTCATTTTGTTTATTGGTATTATTTAGTTTGTAATGAAGGTTTTATTAAATCCTAAAATTGCTCTCTGTCATTATGGATTCATTTATGGACAGGTCGAGACCAGCCAGCCATTATCTGATTCATTTATGATCAGATAATGGCTGGTGTCTCGATATTTTATGGCAAAATGGTAAAATGGCTGGACTAGGTGTATTTTCTGTGATGGGCTTACTTAGAAGACAGCGCCTTGAAATATGAGATAAGTGGAACTGTTTTATTATTATTATTAAACTCCAAAAACTTTTGGGTTGCAAAGTATTTTGTATTTTATTGCTTTTGTCACACCAGGCAACTCAACACACTTTTGCTGAGTTACTTGGGCAAGACAGCATTTTTTTCTTTGTCCAGAAACTCGGGTTTTTCATCCTTAAAAATAGGAAAATTGACCAAAACTGGTCCAGAATATATTCCCTTTACTGTATGCTGATGCCTAAAAACCGTACTTTCTCTGCTAAAATTCTCTTGGAGTTCAACAGAACAGACAGTAAATGGTGCCTGATTTAAGGATATCATTTGGTCAGTTCAAAATGTAATGTGGAATGAGAAATCCGAATATTCTTTAACAGAGCAACGTTAGCATTTGATCCAGGCCCACTGATTAAAAAGGGGCTTGAATACTAAGAAAGGGACCTCCCCTTACTCCCAGCAAGTAGGACAAACTAGGATAGACTAACTTTTAGTGTTATTTGGAGAAGACATCGTGGTACATGAATAAGTTTAGAATTGGAAGCCGTTGTCAGTAGCTTCAGTGGCATTTTGGAGATTGGGTAATCAGTTTGCCGTTTTACAATGAAACATTAGAATGCATAATAATGATTTTAAAAAAAATTACTTACTTTTATTCTCGGATAAAATGATTAGGATCAGAACTGCACACAACACATTTACAACCAACGCTAAAAATATTATTTGGAGTTTTCTCATCTCTCTCTCTTTCTCTCTCTGTCTTCGAAATGAAATGGTTCAATACAAGTGCATACGTAGCAACCATACATGATACTCGAAGACAGTTGTCATTCAAGTGCGCGAAATTTAACATGTGTATCTTTCTTTCCTGTACGTGGTGTTTGTGTTCTGCCTCGTAACTGTAAATACGAAAAAATTCTGCACATATTTAAGGATTATTATTGCTTTTTTTACTTAATTCAAATCGAAACGTATTAAAAGAACTTTGTTTAGAATGTCTTTCACTTTACGTGTACTGCTTGCTGTCTTATTATATGTAAATTAAGAGAGCAGACAGCCCTAATTAGTTCAAATACACAACCTAACAGACAAGGAATAATACGCGTACACACGTGCACTGTTTCGTAGTTGTCTCTAAAAATATGGATGCCAACAGGTGCAGGCAAGCAACATGTGCAGTTTTACATGACTGCCACAGAGTCAGTACCGAAGACATTGCCTTCGCGAATAGCATAGTAGATACAATAACTGTCCTTCTACGCTTGGAGGAAAAGACCGGACAACCTAAATTGTCACAGTCGATAAAACCTTCCAAAATAAACAAGTGAATCAGACGTGTTTATAAAAAGGAACATGAGCCACGCAATTTAGTTGTTTTCGTCATGACAGGTATAGCCAAGCAGATGGAATTTGCGTGGGGTGTTTATTGTCGGATATCACATTGCTGGCTTGTCAATTCCTGTACTTTCCGACAGCCCACACAATCCAAACTCCTCTTTAATGATGTTATGATGAAATGGAAATAGGAGCATACTGGTACCACCACTGTCGTACCATTATGCTCCTATTTCTAACAGAAGCGCACTCCACGTGACCTCGGAAGGGTAGCACGACAGTTTCTTCAGTGATTCGTCAATAATCTTTTGTCCAAATCTGTGTTGCGCAATATGAGATGTTGAGAGGCTTTGTAGAAAACCTAATTTTCTTTTCACTGTACACAGACCATGCTGCTCTTCGCCCGTTTAAGAGGTTACCATCAGTGTAACAGAACTTTATTTCACTTGTAAAATAAAAATGTTGACGTCATTCAGTAAGGTGTATGGCAGTATTGTTCAGTGAGAGTTAAAACTGTGATGTATCTAGCACCACATTATAGACAGTTCTTTTAACTGTAAAGATAACTTTCCTCCTATCTGGATATAAACATAACGAACTTCATTCTCTTATCTCTTCTCCAGCTGTATGTTATTAACAATCCGATAGCGCCACTCTCACGGGAGCGGTGAAAAGTTGCCTTCAGCTTCGAGATCAGTCAACCATTGGTTACAATAAGTCCATAATTTATTGTAAAATAGAAAACTTTTATTTGTCATTGTCTGTTGGTTTTGTAGGATTTAGAGGGATCAGAAACTTAGCCATACCGCACTGTACATATTAAATTGCGTGTGTTCTGTGATCGATTTGCTGTTTTCTAGACGATAAAACCCTGTTTCCGGGAGAAAAAAACATGCTACCTCCTCCTGAGACCCATTAACTCTGCCACGTTGTGAAAAATGCCTATAGAAATTCCTCCCGTCATCGAGGGGATTCAAATTCAAGTCTTTTTCTCCTGGTGTGGGGAAGACAGCAATTTTATCGACTGCTACCCACGAGGGCTTAAAGACAAGTATACAAGTGCAGGCTTAATTTATGCATGAATTATACCTAGAAATCACACAGTTGAGCTGAACCTCCATTGTATCTATAATAATAAAAAAGATAAAAACACCCGTTTTTGAATAAATGTGTACTATCATTGTAGGAGGTGTGCAGCAACAGTTTTTGTGGATCCAGAGAAAGATCATTTATAGTTTATTAATTATTAATTAATAAACTAAAATTATCAATAATTTTTCAATTAGCAACTTTGTACATACTTTATATTTTACTTATTTTATCAGCAGTATTTGGTTCAGTCCCTCAGAATTCAGTCCCTCAGAATAGTTTCCAGCAGTACCCAATTTTCCCTAAAGTAACCATTACAACGATTTCAGATGAACTCTTTGGAACACTGTAATCCACTTACCTTTTTGTGATCTTTAACGATACCTGTGTTGGTTCCAAGATGTAGTGCAACCATAATTTTGCACGTTCACTCACAGTAGTTGGATAAAAACATCGCAGGCAGAGAGATAGGAGATTGCAAGGCTCGAGATGTCACACTACAATTTGTCCCTATGGAGATATTGATTTCAATTTATGAAACTAGACCTTGGTCAATCAACCAGTTGAAATACAATATCACGTTTGAATGCAAAAAAATTTAAAAAACTATTTTACTAATGGACTGAACTAAAGATTACAAATAAATTTAGTTAGACCATTTATTTTATAACAATAATGCTCATCTTGTAATAAAGTATGCAAGTTATAAACTCTAAATAAACTTTGCTAGGCAACGGATTTGTTGAACATTGTATAATATACGCATCTTACCATTGTAACTCTGCAGTTAATGTAATGTAATGCCACCAGATGACAGTAGAGTGCAACTAGATTTAAAGTAAATAGGGCAGTCCTGAATTCAAGGGTTATTTGAAACACTCTCGAACGTTGTGAAAATAAAGACACTCAGGATCATACCTTGTTTACCCCATTCAGAAAAGACAGCACTCTTTGCTGACCTTTTTGGAGATTGGCTAACACCATCAACATCAGCTGCAATGCAGCAGTAATCTGCAGCTTCCATATCACCAAGGGATATTTTTCTGCCTTTGATGCGATGTGTCCTTAGGAAACAATTTAAAACGATCTGAAATAATATGAACACAGACAAATAATCCGATTATCAATGGATTTAAAATATAAGCGGTTTAATGGCAGAGGTATATATATATAGCTGAAATAGAAAACGTCCCCACCATCACCCTTTATAAACAATACTGCAATTTATGGTATTTTATATCGATGGTCTCTTTTATCACAGCTGATAAGAATGTTGATCACAGAGCCCACGGTATCGCCATATATAGTCATTTTACAATACCCGGATAAACTAATAACCAGAAGAATGCAACCTTTTTAGAGGCTAGAAGTCATATCAGATAACCCACTAAAGGTCGAAAGCAGAATGGGTTTACACGCACCCCAAAATAGTTCCTTACCACTATTATATATTTTTTCAAAACAGGACTCAAATTTCTTGTTCCCTCGTGGGTAGCACAGTTGGTAGAATATCTGTCCTCCCCAAACCGGGTGGAAAAGACCTCAGTCCGAGTCTCGTCGATGACATCGGAATTTTTATGGGCCTTTTTCACAACGTGGCCGAGTTAATCGGTCTCAGGTGAAGGTATCATGGTTTTGTATTCCAGTAAACAGCAAATTGACCGCAGACAACACGAAACGAACAGGCAGTATACACGAACCAACATGGCCTTAGTCGCGTAGCATCTATATCGCCCATTAAGTAACCAACTGTATCCGTTGTTGTGATAAGTTTCCTTTAAATGATAAGAAACGAGAACGTGCTTCTGTCGAACAGGTGAACTCGGGATCGGAGCTGGGAAGATGCCATTATGTTCAGGTTTAGTTAGTATGAATCAGAGCTGTAATACTCAATCGTAGTCAATATGTCAGTGAATATGTCAGTGAAGAAATTAATACTGCTTCAGTTCCTTGGAATATTTTTGCTTCTTTTATTTTTGGTGTTATCTCTACTGAAAACTGGTTAGTAAAGTTTGTTAAAATGGTAACTGTAAAATTTTTTAAACACTTTTAATAGTGCGAAGTGTAAAGTTTCAATTATTATTTTATGATTTTTTAAACCTGCAAGGCTTCATGAAAAAGACAGATGTGGGAACAATATTCCATGGTAAGGATGGATTTAGAATTTGTATGGGGTGAGTAGTTGTTTAGAATGCAAGGCCGAGAGCAAATGAGAAAGCGGTTTTTGATAGAGAGGAAGAAATATTTGCGACGTGCTTATGAAAAAAGATTAAGGGTTAGGATAATTCCTACTAAAGATAAGTGATATTGTATAGAAATCTAAGTGTCATTGCCCATAAGCAGAGGAGCAGTAGACACCTTTGCACGAAATAGGATAGGAGTGAGTTATAGAAGGATTGAACTTCACTACGCCCCATTAGAGAATCACCTGGAGGTTAGCATTTAAGGGACTGGTGGTGGATATTCGAAGTTGAAGTTGTTTATCCAGGCAAGTTTCTCAATCTGGATACCCAATTGCAATAAAGCAGTCGGAAATCCGAAAAATGGGAACTTATTTCGAAGACCTTCATGGCAACCACCACTAAAAGCCTTAGAAATGTCAAGGGAAACATCAACAGTTTCACCGACCTTTTCCGTGTCGTTTTCCCAAAGATAAGTAACATAATCCAATATGGTATCACGAGATCCATATTGCCGATTGATGGATTTCTCCATTATTTGGAGAGAGTTTAATTCTAGGTATAGATAAGTATAGACTGAGTGATCACTGAATCATGACCACCTACCTAATACATCATAGGTCCTCCTTTTGCCCTCAGTACAGCAGCTATCCGACGTGGCATTGATTCAACAAGATGTCGGAAGCGTTCGGGAGGTATGGCCAACCAAGCTGTGTGTAATGCGGTCAGCAATGCAGGTATGGAGATGATTGGTGTATTCAAATGCCTTATATGCCTTTCCATAGTGTCCCACAAGTGCTCTATGGGATTGATACGAGGGAGTTCAGAAGCTAATCGATATGCTGGAGGTCAGAACTGTGTTCCTCAAACCATTCCTGCACAACAAGTTCCCGATGGCTCGTCGCATTGTCATGTTGAAAGACACCATCGCCATTCGGGAAAAAGTGTAAAATAGCGGGGTGTACACAGTCAGCAAACAGCTGACGATAGCAGAGACCACTGATATGTTGTTCCACATGCACCAGGGATCCAAGTTCCTGCCAATGAAACATGCTCCACACCATACAACCGCCTCCACAGGGCTACACTTTTCATACCATGCGTGATGGATCGGGAGCCTCATGTTGTTGACGCCAAATCCGTACAGGACCATCCACGGTGTGGAGCAAATAACGCGACTCATCCGACCAGCACATCTTCTTCCAATCTTCTAACATCCAACTTGCATGCTCTTTGCACCAGGCGAGTCTTTTACGCCGATTAATCTTAGTTAGGAGAGGATGCCGTAGGGGTCGTCTGCTAGTATAGCCCATACGTGAGAGCGTGCGACGCATGGTCATGCGAGATATTGTTCCGGGTTGGCCCATGTTGTATTGGGCAGTCATCTTCAACAGTGCTGCGCCTGTTAGCCTGTACGATTCGTCGGAGACCGAACACTCACCTCTAACACCAACCTTTCGCTGACCTTTGCAGTTTTGCCGTCGGGTGCTGTTTGACCATTTTGACGCTAGTCCTGGTACACTTTAACTACGGCGACTCTCGAACACCCAACCAGTTCAGCCGTTTGGGAAATCGAGGCACCAGCTCGTCGAGCACCCACAATCTGCCCTTTATCAAAGTCCGATAACTTCTTCCTCTTACCCATCACGTTCGGAATGTTACTACCTACTGAACCACTGACACCTTATCTGTGCTACGTAGGTCGACTAATTCCGCACTCTCGTACCTCACGTGGTCAACAGGTAGCGTTCAGTTTTCATAGGAGTGGTCATAATTCAGTGATCACTGAATTATGACCACTGAATAATCACTGAACACTGAGTGATCACTGAATAATTACCTGGCCTGCCTCCACGGGGGTGAGTGCGTGCAATGTTGGGCCTCAGCAGGGGTCCAGCGGCTAAATGGCCTGAAGAACAACGGTACATAACACTATACGTATACAATATCCATGCACTTTGAAATCTCTGGCCTTCCCAGTGAACTGGTACACCCACAATAAAAGCAACGTGGAGATGGGGGAAACCTCTGGTGCCGTTAGACTCTGAAAACACTTACACTTATGATTTTATTACCGGGATATGATATTATTACGTGACCATTACCGGGCTCTCTCACAATTTGCCCAAGAGATGTTTACGAGACTAAGGACCCTACCGCAACCACCCTAGAGCCTACTGTTTAACCCTGAAAAAAGCAAACAGACACAAGACAAACCATTGGTTACCCACTAGTGAGGTTTTCAAGAAAAGAGATTTTATAGCCAGGTGGCACTTTAGTTCTGATGTCATTCCAGTTTTCATCATTTTCAGGAACTTCGTTGTGGCGCGTTTATATCAAGTCAGAGATGGTTGGCCGCAGGATTCCTGCTTTGGTCTCTCCCAGGAGGAGTAGCCCTGCACAGGTCTCTTGAGTTTCAAATGGCGTGTCTATTTCTTCATGCTGAGATTTTATTCTTTTGCTCTTGCTTTGACTCTTCTGTGTCTCTCCTTTATTTTTACTTCGTCCATGACATTTGGTTTGTGGTATATCTATTGGGTGTTATTGTCCTCCCGAGGATCTGGCTGAGTAGGTGGTCTAACTCTACAAAGGGTTAAATCACACGGAAATTCTTGCTTATTTTAAAATGATCTTCCCCAGACCTCCCGCATGGTTCTCGCCGGGTTTGTACACAACTTACCTGCCTACTGGCCATGGATCCATTAAAGCCAAATTAACATCACTGGGCATCATTGAAGATAAATAAATAAATAAATCTTTATTGTGAAGTACAGTTACAGCACAATATCCCATCACGGCGACGAGCGCCAGGGGTTCACATATAGCAGTTAGAGAAAAGATAAGTACAGCGAACAAATACAAAATGCTACAAAATACAGTTTACAAATTCAAAAGGCTACAAAATACCGCGAACAAATTCAAAAGGCTACAAAAATACAGCGAACAAATTCAAAATACAGCGAACAAATACAAAAGGCTACAAAATACCGATCACAAATGCAAAAGCAATACAAATACAGCATAAAAACGCAGAGCTAGACATAAATACAGAATTAAATACAAATTGGCCATATATCAGGGTTCAACGGCTTTGATAAAGTTCTGTCTGTCCTTCTTCTTACTTATTATGCTGTCGATGTCGGCGTCCACACGGTTGAGTACGGGGAGCATCTGCTTGGGAAGAAATCTGTCAGTGAGAACAAGCCTGTTGTGGTGAGCCACGAGTGCTGGTGCCGACCTTAGGCTTGGCTGTGGAATCCTCCAAGAGCAAGCGTTCCAAATATTTGGAGATGAGTTTGGCTGTGAAGACCAGCCTCTTTTCCACGATCAAGAACTTCAACCTCGGGATGTCGAGTGCTTGTGCCATCATGGCGGTTGTGGTAGCGGGAGGTAGACGAAGCTTGTTATTGGCCCATTTTAGAAGCCAGTATTCAGCGGTGTACACCCGCTTGAGGGTTGTAGGTGCAGCAGAGGCCCATATTTCTGCACCATAGAGAATGGCGGGGTAAACGGTGGAGGTGATGAACCTTTTGACAGTGACAGGATGTCGGACATGTAGCAGCTGCTGCTTTGAGATTCACCGTAAACGAGAGAATTTGGTACTGATTTTGTTGATCTGGTTGACAAAGGACATCTTTTGGTCAAACAGAACGCCAAGATCTGTGTGCGAGGGTACATTTGGTATTCGTACCCCTGCGAGTGAAACGTTGAGTACTATCGGCATGGATTTAAGGGAGAATATAACCTGGGCAGACTTCACTGGGTTTCTTGTGCGGGGGGGATGGAAAGCTAGCACCATCTTATGTATGATTATCCTCTGTACGAGGACCTTCGTTCTATATTAATCGCCAAAATCATGTACTTACCCAGAAATCAGGAATTCCACCTATTGGATAATATAGAAGAGTAAACTGCATTTGCAAATTTTGCACAGGAGCTCTTTGCAAGACAAAGAAACAATCCTGTCAACATCCTAGGAACACACATGCCGATGAGTAATCACTGAATAGCGAATAATATACACCAAACTGGTGTTATTGAGACCTACCAATTTTGAAAAACACCTGGATCACTTTAAATACTTTGATGTGATTAAAATCCGTAAACGAGGCACATACTTAGAATCTCCAATTGTGACAAATACCTGGACATGAGTAAACCACTGAGGAGTATTTGTGTCCCAACAAGTGTGACAAATACCTGGACATGGCTGATTAAACCTTTGATGGGACTTGGTCTCCCAACTGTGACCTCCACATGTTAAACTTAAATACATCTTCAACTGAAACAGTTACTCGGACGTGACTAAACTACAAATAAGAACCTTTCCGCTCAACATGACAAATACCTGGATATGACTAATCCACAGAAACTTGGTCTCCCAACGATGACCTGCACATCTTCAATTGAAACAGTTACTTGAACGTTACTAAAACACAGGAAAGGACCTTGCCTCTCGACCATGTAAATACCTAGACATGACTAAGCCGCCACTGAGGAGACTTCGTCTTCCAATTGTGATCTGCACATGTTCAATTGTGACAGTTATTTGGACATGACTAAACCACAGAAAAGGACCTTGTCTTTTGACATGATTTGTGTACCAAGTGGAGATCAACACCCGACTCTCTTGTCTGGTATCTTGGGTCCCTTTCCCTTCTCCCACTCGCCTAGTGGAGTTTACTCCACCGAATAATTTTGAGGACGCCTTCATCTACACCTCAATATTTCTTACTGTTTCTCTCCCACTTGATTTCATATTCCCCAATCTCTATCTGATTTTATTTATTTTTTTATTTTTTTATAGGTCCTGTCACTGAATGGTGAGTCAATTAGGTGGCAGTACCTGCCATAAAATAATGAGCAGCCTGGCTAACCTCATAGCGCTGTGTACGGGAAAAGTGGGGTCCTATTAGGGGTCCTGCAGCCAAAAGCCAGACCACAACAACAGAACCCTACATAATTAGCATTAGCATTAGTAGAGGCATACGATGCAAGAAAGCAAACTTATGCAGCATCACCCAAAAAAAAAAAAAAAAAAACTCTCCCATTTCACCCCTCCATTCGTTCCAAATGCCTGTCCAGCTCAGCCTTAAATTTATTTAGGCTATTAGCTTCCACAACAAAAGATGGAAGCCTATTCCACCAATCAACTACCCGCTGGCTAGAGGCAAATTTTCGCACATCTATTCAACAACTATCTTTCTTCAATTTGAAACTGTGCCCCCTCAGGTACTTAGTCTGAGCTAGAGGAAGAATCCCATCAGCATTCAGCTTTATCGACCCATTAAAGGCCTTATACACAATCAGATCATCTCACAGGTGCACACTCTCCAGGCGCTGCAATTTGCAGAACTTAAGCCTTGCTTGAGGGGAGCACCCCTTTGTTCCCCTCACCAATCTTGTTGCCCTTCTTTGTACTTGTTCTAGCAACTCTACATCTTTCCTAAAATGAGGCCTCCAGATCTGTACACAGTACTCTAGGTGTGACCTGACCATTGCTTTGTATAACGAGATAATCACCTCCCTGTCCCTGCTAGCAAAATTCGTATATATCATTGACAAGACTCCATGACCTGCCCTGGCAGCCCGTCTGCACTGCTCAGCGAACTTCATATTTGACTGCACAATTACCCCCAGGTCTTTTTTACGTTCCACTTCCCTGAGAGTAGTACCACAGAGTTGGTACATGTCTCTTCAAGGATGACCTAGATTACAGGAGACCCCCCACAGATTAAGATCGATGCTATCACACTACGACTTTCCAGGGAACTTAGATACCTGGGAGTAATACTGGATCCCACTCTGTCCTTCCAGGCACACTTAAAATACATCTGTAAGGAGATACGGGGATATACAGCCCTTGTTACCAGAATCGCACAAAGGGACTGGGGATTGAAAAAGAAGACCCTCAAGCTGTTTTACAAAGCCGCCTTCCTGCCAATATCTACCTATGCTTCCGGACCATGGTACCCCAAAGTTATCATGGCTGTAAATCGTAGAATCCTCGACTCCATCCATAGAGCCATGCTGCTCGCTATAACCTGGGCTTGCAGCACAGTTAGCGTCCACGCGCTGCAGGTGCTGGCAGGAACCCTACCTTTAGACCTCGAAGTAGCTAAATGTGGAGTATTATATGAACTCTCCAAGAGAAGAGCCTGTACCTTCGCCGGCTTCGACGCAGATTTCACCACAAACCGTTTGACTCAGAAAAAGAGACTTACAAATTACCTCATGCAGACTTGGCAAACCAGATGGGAGAATTCCCCAAAGGGAGAAGTCACCAAACGATTGTTTGGTGACTTTTTTTTCCCAAAGTTGGAAAACTCTACCCAATGGCTTCAGCATAGTTCACGCCGGGAGTCCACGCGACCTTCCTGCTAACAGGACATGGTGCCTTTAAGGTTAAGTGTACAGCCCTGGGCATTACAGATGACCCAACTTGCTGCTGTGGAGAGTTGGAGAGCTGGCACCACCTCATGCATGAATGCCAGCTTTATGATGACCTCCGCTGCCAGCTCATCACCCGAATCACCTTTTTGCCCAGAGATAGAGAACAACACCTCCTGGACGGGAGGCAGGAATATATTGCTTTCTCAAAGTTCGCTGAAGGCTTGTACGGAAGAAGACGGGACCTGAATGCACACTAGGCACATAATGGCTAGAAGCCAAAATATGCATAACACCAAAGATGACCTACCAAGCAACCACGAAGATAGACAAAAAAATCTGAGTGAAGGACGAATAGCAGCCGTTCTGGCGACCTGAGCCAAGCACTAGCCTGGCTCTCCTTTAATACCCCTTCCTGGCAAGGGGACGAGACAACCAGTCGCCTCGTCCCCCTGCTACCCCACCTTCCTTCTGGTGAGGCATGGGCATGCCTCACTGACCACCTGGGGGAATATCCTCGGTCTCCCCCATACTTCTGCCTTTGCCTCCCAACTTTCTGCCTTTTTCCCCCAACTTTCTGCCTTTTTCCCCCAACTTTCTGCCTCCCCTCCCCCACTATACCCATACACGACGCGAACGCCCTACACACTAAATTTAATCTGGCCCAAAAATAATATTCGCCCGGTCTCATCCTAATTATCCCACGCACTGCACTTCTGCTGCCATATGAATGCATGTACACGTGCTGTATGCAAACATCCAAAGTAATTACGATTGCATGGATGCGTATATATTATGTGTCACTATTGTGTATATGTGCATATACATTTGTATATGTATGTTCTTATATGTGTATGGGTACATAAGTTTTTTTTTTTTAGGTCCTAGCAGTTGAAATCTCAGGAAATTATGCGGCAGGACCTGCCAGAGTAACTTAAGTCTACTGGGTTCCTGGTCTGCCTCAACGGGGCCAAGGTGGGGCAACGCTGGGCTCCAGCAGGGGTCCAGCGGCTAAATGACCAGGTGAACAACGGTACACGACATTACACATTTACAATACCCACACACTTTTAAACCTCTGGCATTCCCAGCAAACTCGTATACCCACAAAGAAAGCAACGCGGAGATGGGGGAAAACCCCTGGTGCCGCATGACAACCTTACACCTTCTTTTCGCTTATCACTACCCATATGCAGTACTTTCCATTTGTCAAAGTTAAACTTCAGATGCCACTTCTCAGCCCATTTTTCCAACTCATCTAGATCCAGTTAGTGTAGCATACTGTCTTTATTATCGTTGACAACTTTGTCAACCTTTGTATCATCTGCAAACTTGGACATTAAACCTGATATACCTTCATCAGTATCATTGATAAATATACAAAACAACAGTGGACCCAACACCGAATCCAGGGGAACTCCATTAACAACATTTGTCCACGAATAGCAGTGTCCATTGATTACCACTTTCTGTCGTATCCCACTCAACCATCCCTTTATCCATTGTACAAACTTACCCTTAATGCCATACCTTTCCAATTGGTACAGCAGTCTTCCATGTGCAACAATATCAAAAGCTTTCCTGAAATCCA
The DNA here is from genome assembly GCF_048544385.1 of Mastigoproctus giganteus. Taxonomy (NCBI): domain Eukaryota; kingdom Metazoa; phylum Arthropoda; class Arachnida; order Uropygi; family Thelyphonidae; genus Mastigoproctus; species Mastigoproctus giganteus. The sequence continues at coordinate 202,853,019 of NC_143577.1, forward strand.
AGTATACGATATCAAAATTATTTTTGGCATTCAGTTCCTTTATGACCAAATCATAGTATCCAATCAAATTGGTCAGATAAGACCTCCCTTTAACAAACCCATGTTGTGTCTTAACTATTACTGCAGTCTTGTCTAGATGATCCTGCAATGCTTCTTTAACCAATGATTCCATTATTTTCCCTGGAATAGAAGTCAAACTAACAGGTCTGTAATTACTCGTGCCACCCTTTGATTCCACTTTGTGAATTGGAGATACATTTGCACATCTCCAGTCCGTGGGGACATCCCATGAGTCCAAGGAAGCTCTCATAATTATGGCGAAGGGTTTGCTTACTTCCTCTGCTGCCTCCTTTAAAATAACTGGATAGATCCCATCCACCCCAGGTGCCTTCCTTCTGTTTAACTTCAACAATTTCTCCTCCACTTTTCTCTCAGTTATTAGAAATCACTTAGCACGCTGTTAGTGTTTGATAAACTTCTGGCACTCCCCTCATTGAATGACTCCTCATGTGTGAATGTAGATGCAAAATACTCATTCAGTTTATCAGCTACCTGAGCATGATCATCAATAGTCAACCCATCTATGTTAAGTGGTCCAATCTGATTCATTCCTTTCCTTCTAGAGTTTGCATAAGTAAAGAACTCTTTGCTGTTTTTATTTGCATCCTTTGCCAAAGATTTCCAACCTGCCTTCGCCTGCCTAACCTCCTTTGTGACTTGATTACAGATTAGTTTATACCGCCATACACTTCTGTGTCACCTGATACTTTATAGGCATCCCGTACATTCTTCTTCTCTGCCACGAGCCTCATTAATTCATCTGACATCTATTAAGGCCTAAACCTTGAACAGTATTTCTTAGCTGGAATGAAAAGCTTAGTGGCCTCAAATATTAAGTCCCTGAAGGCTTCACATTTAGAATACAACGTTGGTAACATCATCAGTTGATCCCACTGTACAGAATTTAAGAACTGTCTGAGACCTCTGTAGTCACCTTTACGAAAGCAAAAGTCCTTCCATTTAGCCTTGATGGTAGTTACATCTTTAAGTAATTCCCACATCAGTACATCGTGATCACTGTCACCCAGTGGTTTCTTTATCTGCAGATTCTTAATACACGAATGATCACTGCTGATAACCAGATCAAGAGTATTACTTTCTCTGGTTGCCTCTCGAACATGCTGCTGCAGAAAAACAATCATCCAATAAATCCACAAAAGTCTGACTAGTGTGTAATGACCAACCCACAAATTCCAGTCAATATCTGGGAAATTAAAATCCCCCATTATAAGACTCTCTGATTTACTGCCCCATTCTAGTTCCCTGTACAGTATCTTATTATACTCATCAGAGTCATTAGGCCTATAGCACACTCCTACTCTCATTTTTCCTTTCCCAGTGCTTATTTCACACCAAACAGACTGAACCCTACATTGTCCACTAACATCAATTGGATGTAATTTCTTATATTTTATGTATTCTTAAATAATAGCATAACCCCTCTTCTCTTCCTGTCCTGTTTGTCCTTCCTATACACATTGTACTCCCCAAATTCCAATTCTGCACTGCTTATGTCTGTGTGACACCATGTTTCTGATATCCCAACAATATCTGCCTTTGATGTCTTGACTAGCACTTCAAACTCATAGAATTTATTAACTCCTATTTATCTAGGAGTATATAATTTATATACTCCTAGCATTGGTGTCCATTCAAGTAGACAATGCACCTGTTCCTACTCTTAGTTACTCTAACACAGTCCATGTATTTATTTGTTCCACTATGGCTCCCAGCAGTCCTGGAAATCTCCATTGCCTTGCTTTCCATGCTGCTGCTCATTCTAATATAAGCAGTGCAAGAATTACTTTTGCCTCTGCCTGTAGCCACTGTTAACCTTTTGGTCTGTGAATCCCCACAAGCTAGCAGTTTTCCGACCTACCTAACACTGCCTCGATAGCATCAGCAAATATTCTTGCACCCTTTCTATTTAAGTGTATCCCATCCCTGTAGAAGCAGTCTCTCCTGTTAACAAGTACAGTCCAGGCTGAAAAAAATTCTACCCCTTGAGCCTTGCACAATCTTTCCAGGGCCGAATTGATCGACAAGGCTCTCATTAAATATTCCCTCCTGTCCTGTCTGGGCAGAATTGCACACACTTTCTAATTCAACCCTAATTCACGGCTTTTTTTCAACAGTTCCCGATCATCGACCTCAACAAGTACAGGTCTCTGTCGTTGAGCTGGACAGCTGAGAGCTTAATGGGCTCCTCATATTAATTTTTTCGAGGTGTTTACCCTACACCTCAAGCTCTCATAGACGCCCATAATACTTCTCATATACAACACACTAATTTTGTCTGGCTTTTACAGAGTAATGTATACTTCACAAGAGTACTTATGGCGCAGTTGTGGGAAACCACCGGTGGCACCCTATCCCCAGACACTATGCACTCTAACAACACTTTCACCGGTTTCACTCTTAAATTTCAGCACTTGGGATACCGTTGATTGGTGGCAGCCTATTTCATCAGCGATAGCACTCATAGAAAGTCCTTCCTGGGACAGAGCAACAGGTACACTTTTTTTTCTTGGTGTCAACTGAACATATGGAGCCATGCTTACACCTCCGCAAAACATGATACTAATGAGCGCGTATGCCCTTCCAACGCCGTATTTATAGAAATAGCTGATGCAATACCTTGCAATTAGTGTCTGATGCAATGGAAGCGTTATCTGACGCAATACCTTGCTTTGCGACAAACAATTTGGGAATTTTATGATGGTTACCGGATGCTTCTGTTTGGACATACAGATTAGACAGTTCCCGATCATCGACTTACATCTTTTGACCTACGTTCTTCTAAAATTACTGTATTTCGTACCAATGATTTCATCCAATTTTCCCTAAGAAATGTAATTTAGGAAAACTTTTATAAATCAATCTTTAAAGATTTTCTTCTGATTCTACAGACTCTGTTGACCATCTTGATGATAATCGATTGGCAAATTTTGTTAAAAAAACACTGTCCCTGCAGCTGTCACAAAAGTTTTCCGTACAAAATTTACCCGTGTTGGACAAATTAGCCAACGATTCAACGTCGCAAGGTTCATCAAGCTAGGCGCCTTTAACAAAAAAGCAAAATATTAATAGACTGCATCCACCTGTGGTCAGTAGGTGACATTTAAATCATAAAATTGAAAGGCGGAAATATATTAAAGCAATATATAATTCGGTCAAACTCTGGCAGAATTTTAAACACACAACTGGAAATGAAGTTCCTCCGGAGGATAGCTGTCTCTCGAGAGAATCAGTCTCATCCGGTAAAGCGAATGATTAGAGGCCTTGGAGCCGAAATGACCTCAACCTATTCGCAAACTTTAAATGGATGAGAAGTCCTGCGTGCTTGAATCGAAGCCCGGACGAAAGGATATGAGTGCCCAGTGGACCACTTTTGGTAAGCAGAACTCGCGCTGTGGGATGAACCAAAAGCCAGGTCACGGCGCCAGATGCCGGACACTCATGAGACCGCATGAAAGGTGTTGGTTGCTATAGACGCAGAAAATCAGTAGGAATTAATTAACTTTCGATAATATATATAATTACAGTAATCTCAAATAATACTGAAATTTTGAACTGGACACAAACTGCCAATCAAATACTTGAGAAACTTTTTCCCAATGATGATACACTGGTGTGCAAAACTTAAGGACCAACACTATTTTTAAAGGTTAAAACCACAAAATCTTTACTTAAGGTGCTCTTTACTGATGGGAGTAGATTCAGTCTCAGCAGCGATTCTGGACGTCGGCTAATCTGGCGAGAGGTTGGCACACGGTATCACCCCACAAACATCACTGAAAGAGATCGATCTGGTGGTCGAGGTGTTCTTGTCTGGGGAGACGTTATCTTGGATGGACGTAACCAACTCCAGATACTGGAAGGCGGTGCCATAACCGGAGCTCGCTACTGTACTGAGGTAATCCTTCCTCATGTGCGTCTGTTCCGAGGTGCCATTAGCCCCGAGTTCGTGTTTATGGATGATAACGCCACACCCCATCGCACTGCAGCTGTTGATATGCTTTCGGAAAGTGAGGACATTGTTCGTATGGATTGGCCTGCCCGTTCCACGATCTAAATCCCATCGAACACATATGGCACGCACTGGGGAGATGCCTAGCGGTATATCCACCCCCAGTAGAAAATGTTCATTAGCTGAAGGTGGCGCTGACAGAGGAATGGACGATCTTACCGCAAGAACTTATCAACAACATTGTTCTAAGTATGGACAGGTGGTGCAAGGTCTGCATCGACATTAGGGGTGGCCATATCTCCTGCTGAGGACCACCTTTTCCCTTTGTTCCATCTTTGGCAGTGATGCACCTGTATCATGGCAGCCCGGCTATTTTGCCATCTTTGAATAAAGTCCCTCTATACCGTTTTGTTTCCGTCGTTGCGTCGATGTTGTTTCTGTACCTCACGAGGTTCCTTTGATATGCTTTTCCCATATCCAGGCCACTCCTATGAGAAGCTACAGGTGAAAACCTGACTGGTCCTTAAGTTTTGTTGTTTGTTATTTGATTTTTAGGAGCATTAGCAACTAAGGCCATATTACTCCTGGGATATGCAGTGGTCATTCCCTGACCTTTCAGCGTCCTCCGTATTTGGTGGTCACGGGCTCGAACCCCGGTCTAATCAAGAAGCGTGTGTTACTCCTGACCTGGCTACAGAGGCGTCGCCCTTAAGTTTCGCACACCAGTGTATGATAAGAACCTATCTGCATGGTACCTAAGTACTGTTGGTTCTAAGCCCCTTTTTGTTAGTTTTCATAAATAAGAAATCGTTTCAATTGCTCTCTTCATGATGGTTGGTATCTTTCTTCGAAACATGCTTCTGTTATTCCAATTTACAAAAAAAAAAAAGAGAGGTAGAAGATATTCTAACAGTCGCTGTCCCAATATTAAATTGTGCTGAAACATTCTAATCTTTTAAAGGCTTCATCTTATCGATAAGCATTCACATGGTTTTGTTCTTCATGAAAACCACTCTATAATCTCGCCGTATTTGCCAACATCTGATATGTCTTTATGGAAGTATACAGACTGATTCCACTATTGGTTGTTATATCTCCACCGATATTCTCCATGTACTGTACTTTGTACTTGTTTTCTATCTTCCTTTACTGCATTTTTGAATAATTGCATAGTAATTGTCATTTATCGATTTGTAAATGACGTTGAGTATTCGGTGCCTTTTTCTATTTCACTTCAATTCCCCTGGGTTTTACTTCGGTTCCTATTTTATTTACTCTGTATCTGAACGGTTTACGGTCCGTGTTTCAATCTAAAATCAAAAATCAGCAGGCAATTATTCGTGGATGATAACCTTTGAAAACGTGTTTTTAATGCTGTTCTTTAACCATCATTCTTTCAATCTCCATTTTGGGTATTTCTTCAATACAGATCACAAATAAAACTTGCATTATCAAGGACTTCGTGATAATCCTTACCGATATTTTCATGTGTTAACATCTAGCCTAGGAGTTCTTATCTGATGTTGAGCTATGCTATTTTTCATGCAACCCCCTTTTAACCCAATGCTTATTTCCAGAGATGCTACAAATTTATGACAATAGTTTTTTAGTCGCTTTCTTGAAGTGCCTTATCACTTTATCATCCAACCGAAATTGCCTTCCAGATACCTTGGTTTTAGATAGAGGATAGGGTGGAAATCAAGAAGGACAACAATCCATAGCCAACCCAATGAATTCACAATTGACACGTTGACAAATGCAAGTGCTGCATATGGGTATAAGTAATCCCACATTAACGTACCAACTGTGTATTACTACAGTGAGGGTAGTGGAAAATGAAAAAGACTTGGGGGTAATTTTGCAGTCAGATATGAAATTCTGTGAGAAGTGTTGACAGGCTTCCAGGACAGCTCATGGAGTTTTGTGAATGGTTATACAGGAACTTTGGTAGCAGGGATAAGGTGGTGATTATCCCATTGTACAAGGCAATGGTTAAGCTGCAGCTTGAGTACTGCATACAGGTCGAGAATTCTCATTTTAGGAAGGATTTTGATCCACTGGAACGGGTGCAGAGAAGGGCAATGAGATTGATGAGGAGGACAAAGGGGTGCTCTCTTTCCAATAAAGGATTCAGTTCTGAAAATTGCAGTGGCGATTAGGCATCTGCGGGGTGATCTGAATGAGGCGTTTAAGGCTTTAAACCTCATTGAGCAAGGCCAATTCTGATGGCATTCTTCCTCATTCTCAGATTACGCATTTGAGGAGGGACATAAATTCAAACTGGGAAAGGATTGTTGTAGAATAGATGTACGGAAGTTTGCCTTCAGCCAACAAGTAATTGATTGTTGGAACAAACGTACGTCCATCTATCGTTGTTGTGGAAGTGAGTAGTTTCAATAAATTCAGGTCAGAACTAAATAAACTATCGAAGGGGATGGACAGGTGACGTGGAAATTTTTTTTTTTTTTAGGCTGATGCTTTTTTATGCTTTCTTGCCCAAAAAAGCATCAGCGTTTTGTGCAAGTATTGGTTTTCGTGCACAAAAAAGCTGATGATGTTTTGTTCACTAATACTAATTGCACTCTTGGCGACAGTCGATTTGTGACCAAGTGCGCTGTCCGGTGAAACAAAACAATTTTAGTCAGCTTTTCTGGCCTCTTTGACTTGAGCGCATCTCGCAGTCTTGTCTGTTTGTTATACCCTTTTTAATCACAAAATACAGGTTCTCTGACCTTGCGTGATGATGATTAGACTCAATTTTCCTTCTTTGGAGTGGTGAATCGCAACGCTTCTATTGTGTTTATTGTAGTTTTTCATTCTTGTTGACAGTGAAGAAACAGACTTCATCCATAGCTACATATCTGGCTAGAAAGTTTTCAGGACCCACTTGATAATCAGCAAAAAATTTTCCTGTGAAATTTTGAATTGAAGCATTTTTCATACCTAATTAATTTGACTGAGTACTCTTCGCGTAGTAACCCATATCATATTTAATTAATTTTGCTGAATGTTTTGTTTCCTCGAGTTGTTGCTCTTGATGGATATCCACTGTGCTGTTCATCTTCGGTGCTGGTTGTTCCACATTTACATTCAGCCAACCAATTTGTAACAGTTTATATATGATGGAGCAGTTCTCTTAATATATTTACCATGTCGTCATGAATATCCATGCTAAAAATGGCGTTACTTGTAAAATTCACAGAATTTCTGTGAAATTTGGCAATATATTACATACATTGTACTAGCACTTTATTAGGTGTGCACACAAATGGTTTCTCCCCACAACGTTGCAAGTTACATGACCACAGTTGTGGATATAAATGCAGCAGAACAACCTTTCTAGTATCAGTTAAGCGTACAAACCGTAGCAAGAATGGGGAAAAGGAGTGATCTAACGGACTTCGAACGTGCCATGGTAGTAGGTGCAGGACGTGCTGGACAAAGCATCTCTGAAACGGCAGTTCTCCTCAACTTTTCAGGCACCACACTATCAAGGGTGTATCGAGAATGGTGCAACGAACAAAAAACATCCTCTCAACGGCACTCCTGTGGAAGAAAATCGCTTGTTGATGAGAGAGGTCAGAGGAGGATTACTAGAATTGTGCAAGCAAACAGATGGGTCACAATATCGCACATCACGTCAAAATACAACCTTGGTGCGCGGAACAAAATATCGAAACGGACCACTAGTCGCACTTTGTCGCGAATGGGCTACAACAGCCGACGGCCACATCGCGTACCTCTGTTATCAATGAGGAACAAACGCCTCATGCGGGCACAGCAATACCAGGACTGGTCTATTGAGAATTGGAAAAAGTTGCTTGATTTGACGAGTCGAAGTTCCTGGTGCATCATGTTGATGGGAGGCTCAGAATTTGGCGAAAACAACATGAATCCATGGACCCGTCATGTCTGACGACTACTGTGCAAGGTGGTGAGGGCAGTGTTATGGTGTGGGGAATATTTTCTTGGCACACGTTGGGCTCATTTATACCCATAGATTCACGCTGAATGCCACATCGTACCTAAATATAGTTGCTGACCAAGTGCATCCGTTCATGTTGACAATTTATCCTCAGTCAGATGGTTACTTCCAACAGGATAATGCGCCGGTGCAAAAAGCCCGAATCACTATGGAATGGTTCCAGGAACATGAGAATGACTTTTCTTTGCTGCAGTGGCCCGCTCAGTCCCTGGATCTCAGTCCTATTGAACATCTTTGTGATGAGCTGGAAAGGGCTGTTCGCTGCAGGCCTACACCTCTGTCGAATCTCAAGGAACTGCGTGGTGTTCCATTCCTGCAGAACATTTGTAGCATCTTGTTCAATCGATGCCTAGACGAATTGAGGCTGTTTTGAAGGCTAAAGGAGGCTGAACACGCTACTAGGTAGGTGTACCTAATAAAGTGGCAGCACAGTGTATGTTTTGTAATAACATTACCTCTTTCTTGTAGTAGGGTTTTAGGAGCGTCAGCAAGTAAGGCCATATTTCTCCGTGAACACTGTGAATTGCGTGTGTTCTGTGGTCGATTTCGTTTGCTAGACGAAAAACCCGAGTTTCAGGGAGAAAAAAACACGTTACCCTCGTCTGAGACCGACTAACTCAGCCCTGTTGTGAAAAGGCTCATAGAAATCCTCACATCAACGATGGACTAGAACTCTTGTCTTTTCCACCCGGTGTGGGGAGGACGGCGATTCTACCAACTGTGCTACTCATGAGAGCCACCCTGTTGCATCATTCATCTCTAGAAAGCTCTCTTAGATGATGTCAAATGCCATAGATGATTGTATCATCCTAGTGGTAGTATAAATACAGTGCATGTGCCATGATCCCAGCATGCTGTGCTATTGCAATGGCAAAGTTTTCACAATTAATACCGCGTAGAGAAAGTGCCGTTGCTGAGTTGAATGCAGAGGGAAATTCTGCGCATGAAATAGTAAAAGGATCCACTGTAATCAGGCAACAAAGGCACATTTATTACTAAAATTTATCAGAAACTGGCAGTTTAAACAGAACGAAAGGATGTGGTCGTCCACGAATATCGTTTGCAGCACAGAACGGATTTCTGGTCAGTCTGTTTGTCCGAAATAGAAAATCACATCACGGATCTTAAAACAGCATGGAGGAGGATACAGAAGTAAAGGCAAATACTGCGCCAGCACTTGCCTTTTATTATTATATTACATTTTTTAAATTTTATTTTGGAAAAAAAGTACTGATTTCATTTGGAGAGGAGTTTGTATTGCACTAGAGAGCGATGTAAACTTCCATTGGAACTTGGGTCTCCCATAGCATTTGGACTTCTACTTTTATTTTATTCGAGAAACATTGACCTGAAAGTTTACCGGAGCTTAAGAACTTCTACAGAACTAAAGATTAACAGTTTACCTACCTGACTACTGGTGCCCTACATAGTGTCTCTGTACCCTGTGTAGATTGCATTAAAAAAACAATACTCCTTTTTATACAGTTATATTGTACACACTAGAAAATCTTATCCTTCAAACTACAGTAATTCAGAGGAATATCATGAAAATTATTATTATTAAATGGCCAACAGAAGGGACTGTGGTGCGAAAAATGGAAAGAATCTCAATGAATCCTTTTAATTTTTATATGTACAAACGTTCTGATCTTTTTTCAGAAGAGTGTAGAAGACAGAGACAGTAAGAAGTCCAAGGACCGGTAGTAGGACTTTATTGTCATGTTCAAGCTGTATTTGAAGAGCAACTCGCACTTTGAACCTCTCTTATACCACCTACGTTATCATGTGTAGATTGTACTCCGAATTTACTCTTATCGTGACCTTAAAATATCGTATCTGTATAAGGACACTTATCGATAAGTGCACCACTCGAGAAATGCATTCACCATCTGTTATGACCACGCGGAAGTAAAAGGTGAAAACGGACACAACTCCTTATTTTCAATGTCTAAAAGATTTCACAACCGATTCTTTAATAACAAACAATACTCCCCCATTATTTTCTCTACACTTGCGGCCCTCGTGAGTAGCACAGTTGGTAGGATCGCCGTATTCCCCACACTGAGTGGAAAAGACCTGAGTTCGAGTCCCGCTGATGACGTGGGGAATTTTTATGGGCATTTTTCACAACGTGGCTGAATTAGTCAAGCTAGGTTAGCGTGCATTTTTCGTCCAGCAAACAGAAAATCGACCTCTGAACACAGGCAGGCTTTGTTTTGGATATTTCTAATAAGCAAGAAGCGCTCATCTGGAATGTGTCACTGTGAAATATTTAAAGGTTTGAATTTAAAGATTGCTACCAATACAAAACAATTCGAATATTTCGAAAAAATGAAATTCAAGATACCAAACGAAAGAGAATATTAGTAATGGCAACATGATGCAAGGTAGGAAGCGTATACAGCATCAACCAAAAACTTGCCTAATTCGTCTGTCAAACTTCCTTACCATTTATTCAAACTACCACTTCTACATACAGATGAAAGTTGGCTGAAGGCAAACTTCTGTACATCCATCCTTCCACAATTTGAAGTTTTGCCCCTCACGTGTGTAGTCTGAAGAAGAGGAAAGCTTCCATCGGTACTGGGCTCACTCAATCCTTTCAAAGCCCTAAACACCTCAATCAGTTCATCTCTCAGGTGCATAGTCTTCAGACGTTGCAATTTTCAGAACTGACGCTCTCTTGGTAAAAGCAACCTTTTGTGGTCCTCACTAATCTCGTTACTCTTTTCTTTACCTTTCCAACAGATCCGTGTCCTTCCTAAATGAGGATTACAGACCTGTATGCAGTATTCAAGGTGCGGCTTAACCACTGCTTTATACAACGGGATAATCATCTCCTTGTCATTGCTGGAAAAGCTCTCTTAATGATTCACGAGCATTTGCTCAATACTTTCCAAACATTTCTTGTGTTTTCTGTGATCCAGAGAAGATATATGATTAAAAACTAGTCGTAAGAAACAATAAAATCAGAAAGAAAAACTATGATATTTTAATTTTGGTCCGCACTAACCAAAACAAAAAATATCAGCTCTTGGTTATATTATATATCGACGGAATCCTTTATCTTTCGGCACAAAACAAATGAGATAAGTACAGCTTACGTAATGAAGAAAGTATAACCAAGATAACAATATCAGCGTACAGTATCTCCATTCAACAGACACGTGTCCAAAAACTTCATTTTGGAGAAATACTGACTGCCAAGAAAGATCATGCAGCAATCTGTCCCTTACAAATTTATAAATTTGAAGATGCCTGCATTAGATGTGTTAAAATAATTTCATCTGGATCTCTGCAGAAATGAAAAAATTACGTTTACTAGCACTAGTTTTAGCTGGAGCTGTGATATGCATTGTTCTATTTGTGGTCCATCTCGCTGCCATTAAAAGTAAGTAAATGGTGTCTCTTGAAAGGCTAATAATGCAATTTAATATTTCTTTCTTTGGAAAGTGTTCAAAAACTAATATTATGTTTAACTGCGTGCGTTCTGTGGTTGATTTGCCTGTGTACCAAGCTACCCTCGCATGAGATCGAGTAACCCAACTACGTTGTGAAAAAGGCACATAAAAATCCTGATATCATCGAGGGGATTCGAACTCAGGTCTTTTAACCTGGTTTCGGGGAGGACAGAGATTCTACTAACTGCGAGAGCTGACTTGGAACCATTATGCACGCGAACAAACCTCCATAGATAAAGAGTATAATGCTTTGACTAATGAACCACCTCGAATATTTATTTATTTTTTTACTGATCAATTAAAAAAGGATGAAACTTACTTCATCGATTTTGAATAAGAAAGTAAGTACGAAATGCTCTTAGATGTCTCTAATTTTCGTGCTGTCCCAAAGAAAGCTTAGAAATTAGAAATTAGAGTTTTGTTTTTCATCCAGCAAAATACAGATAAACTCGATTATCGAATACATAATTCACAAACACGATATATTGATTCCTCCTTGCCTTAGCAACCACGGAGCAACTTTAAATTATCCAACCAAATTTCGTGGAAGTTATGGGAATTTCTGTGAGCACGTGTGGTAAGGGCAGTCCTTCTAAGACAAAATTTATTGGGATCAATAAATATATTAATTCCTTAATGTAAATCAGTCTGTGAGATGTCCCACAAAATAAGCTATCAACTGATTTCTTTAAGTTAAATAAGCATCCAAATATCCTCGCTACGACTAAAGGAGCCCAACCAACCAGAACGGGGGCCGAGACAACGGAAAAAGAATTAGCAAATAAGAATAAAGAGGGAAAAGGGAAATTAATGGTGATTGGTCAAGGAAAGGAGGAAGAGGGATGAACAAATAGGAGAAACAAGTGTGTGAGAGGAGTGAGACAGAAATTGTGGGGAGTGAGACTGGTCTTGGAGGTCTGTGGGGGAGATTTTTTTGAGAACGGAGATTTTTGAAGATGGGAGTGAGAACGGCGCCGGCACAGTTCAATGGGTACTAATAATAGTAGAGTGAGGGAAAATATTCAGAAGAAAATTGGCTCGAGTAGCAGAGATAGTTGCAGGAAAGTCTAAGGAATGGCCAAAAGCAGCCTCTGTACTGGAGAGGATCAACAAACAACACAGTCCAGAGATGTGCGCCTAGTGAACCAGTAAAGGCCAGGCCCAGGGAGACGATCGCTGGAAGGAGACCTGAAGCCGGAAACCCCCACAGAGGCAGAGGGAAGAAAAGAGAGAAAGGCAGTGAAAGTAAGTCCTGGAAACTTTGATTATGCTACCTGAAAAACATGGGGAAAATGAATAGGACTGTTAGACAATGAATAGGTTGAACTGAATACTTTACTTTAAAGGAAAGGGGGAACAGCAGTAGACAGAGAGGAAAAGAGTGAGAGAGTGAGTTACCCATCTGTAGTAGAAGCATATGTAAAAGAATGCATTAGATGTTATTGTTATTAACAAATAGTTAGTGCTCAGAGAGAGCAACCAGTTTGTTCATAACCCACTGAAGGCTCCGAAGGGCCAGGGTAGGTTGCATGCCAAATTTGACGTTGCCCTGTAACAGGATAGAGATGGAATATAAAGTAATTACATTTGATAATAGAGAGCTATTAAGCGCTCGATAATTCCTATATTCTATTATATTATGAAAACAACAGGAATTACCTCTATTTTTGATATAGGACGCTTCTTCTTCAACCAACTCTCCTAGTCCAACGCGCTAACAATTCTTTGTGAAGGCGATATAAATTTTATAAAAAATGTGAAACATCTTCCTCACTCTCAGAAAAGTAGTGTTCAGACCCCTCGGTCTCGATAGAGAGCGCTCAACCCAACTTCTGTCTTCAAACACCATATCTCTGCTAGAAAGGAAAACCTTACGTAGATTGACATTAAAATTGAAATTTAAAGGTCTAAAAAGCTTAATAAATATGGCGCGATTATTCTCTTCGTTCCTGTAGATTGACATTAAAATTAAAATTTAGGGGTCTAAAAAGCTTAGTGAATATGAGGCGATTATTCTCTTCATTCCTTAAGTCGGACTAGCATTTTTCGAAGCGTCATGTTCACAGGAATAAGAGTAACACACAATTAGTTCGAAACTTTTGTCTTAAGTTGTGGTGTTTCTCTTCACGCATGCGTATAAGTGACCAATCGTCGGATAATAGGAATGGTGTACGGATATTGATCGAAGTTTCACATACTTTCATCTCTAGGGTTTCCGCAATAAGTAATTTGTGGTAGTTATGTTGAATATTTATTATTTTTTTTTGTTTCATTAAGCCGAATGAATGTCGCTCATTTATTCAAATGCTTCGGAACTTTCGTTTCACGCAATAAATATTCAACACGAATATTCAAAGGAAAGGGCGTCGAACCCTGGTAAGACGAGTTGCAATCACCGCAAGAAATGTTGTATACCAGATCATTAATTTGTGCTGAGAACGAAGAAAGGACTGAGCGATTGTTCAGTATAGTTTGTAATTTCCGTATTGGCCTGGCCACAATTCTAATTCGGTATCTTTAAAGAATCTGTTAAGCTGTTTGTGCCACTGTTCAACATATGGGACAGAAATAAAGTATTTTTTGATATTACTATTGTTGATTGGTGTAGTATTTTGTATCCTATCCTTAGCTTGTACCCTAATTCGATTTATTGTGGTAATGGAATAACCCCTGTTTAAGAATCTGCTAGTTTGCTAGTTAATATTTGTATTTCTGAGTCCAAAGCAGATTCCGTCGTTGAATATTTATAGGCGTTTAGAAATTGATTAAAGATAATCGATCTTTTGTAGGTGAACGGGTTATAGCTATTATAATGTAGAAGCATACCTGTGTTTGTAGGTTTTCGATAGATGCTAAATTGTATTTTATTCGAGTCCCGGGTAAGCGTGAAATTTAGAAAGTTTAATGACTTGTATCCGTATCCTCCCTTTCCAATGTAAATTTGAGTCTAGAATGAATATTATTAAACGAATGTAAAATGTCTTGGATAGTACTACTATCGGTAATAACTAGAACATCGTCTAAATACCTCCCATAGTATGTGATACGGGGACGAAAAGGTGTCAAATGTATCTGCTCAATCGTTGAGAGATAGATCTCTGACATTAAGCCACTCAGGCTCAAACCCATTGGTAATCCAAAAATTTGTTTGTACACCTTGTCTCGAAAGGTGATGTAGTTGACCTCAACTAACAGTTTAATTAAGTGAAAAATTTCCTTAATAGGTAGCTTCATATAATTAATCGGTGTCGAGTTTTTATTTAACATATCCCAAATAATATCTAATGTGTATTCAAAGTTTACATTCTATATAATGAGGTAACATCTAGTGAGAATAAATTGTCATTGTCTCCGAGTCTTTAAGATTATTAAATAATGTATCTGACACAACTGAACCTAACTTATTAATATAATCATGTTTATCTAGTATTACCACCGTATCTCCATTATCTGCCCTCTGTATAATAATGTCCTTATTTCCCCGAAGTTCACGTAAAGCTGACCTGTCGTGTATTCAATTTAGGAAGCCGCGTTTCTTTTATGTTATTCACTACTTGGTTAACTTGTGGAATAAATAAATCTTTTTGTGGTACATTACGAAGTCCAAACTCAATATCAATTACGCACTGTTTTTTAGGCAGTTTTCGAGGTGGTAAATTATAATTTAATCCTTTGGATAAAAGTGAAATCTGGTCCTGCGGCAGCGTATACGAGGAAAGATTTGTAACCTGTTGATGTGTCGATTCGTTGAATGCTGGGCGAGGGGCTGTTGGCGAATTAGCTGACGTATTCTGTGGTAGCACGTTGTGTGTATGCGGGGAGGGTCTTCAGCCAACTTGTATGCACTTGGTCGCAAGCCCGCGACAATAATTAATTTATAATTAAATTTACAATATCGGATCTAAAAATTTAAAATATAAGATCTCCGATATTAAGTCTGAGCGGTTTAATATCGGAGATCTGTCTCTCAACGATTGAGCAGATACATTTGACGCCTTTTCAACCCCATATCACATACTATGGGAGGTATTTAGACGATGTTCTAGTTATTACCGATAGTTGTACAATCCAAGGCATTTTACATTCGTTTAATAATATTCATTTCAGACTCAAATTTACATTGGAAAGGGAGGACACGGATACTAAGTCATTAAACTTTCTAAATTTCACGCTTACCCGGGACTCGAATAAAATACAATTTGGCATCTATCGAAAACCCACAAACACCGGTATGCTTCTACATTATAACAGCTATCACCCGTTCACCTACAAAAGATCGATTATCTTTAATCAATTTCTAAACGCCTATAAATATTCAACGACGGAATCTGCTCTGGACTCAGAAATACAAATATTAACTAGCAGATTCTTAAACAGGGGCTATTCCATTACCACAATAAACCGATTAATGGTACAAGCTAAGGATAGGATACAAAATACTACACCAACTAACAATAGTAACATCAAAAAATACTTTATTTCTGTCCCATATGTTGAACAGTGGCACAAACAGCTTAACAGATTCTTTAAAGATACCGAATTTAAAATTGTGGCCAGGCCAATACGGAAATTACACACGACACTGAACAATCGCTCACTCTTTTCCTCGTTCGGAACACAAATTAATGACCTGGTATACAACATTTCTTGCAGTGGTTGCGACTCGTCTTACCAGGGTTCGATGCGGTCCCTTTGAATATTCGTGTTAATCAACACGCGGCCTCAGTTCGTGCTTCTCGTACACCAGCGTCAGAATTAGCTTTCACGCCCTTAACGAAAAACATACTTTTTTATTTAAGGAAGTCAAAATACTTAGTATCCAACATAATTATACGCGACTATTAATTGCAGAAACCGTAGAAATTAAATTACACGAAAATTCTGTTAATGTTCATCGGCCATATCTGATTTCCGATTCGTGGGCTTGTAAAAGTGCATGCGCGAAGACTAATAATCCCTATTTAAGTTTCGTACGCACCCCATTCGGTAATTGTCATTCCTGTGATCACGACATACGGTCGAAAAGTGTTGTCAGCTTCAGGAAGGAAGTATTCTACGTACTATATTGAGGTAAACTTCTCTTATTATTTTACAAATATTGATATCAACGTAAGAACGTATTGAGCATTACAGCTCTGGTTCATATTATCTAAATGCATAGAAATTAAAGAGGTAAATGTGAGTGTAGTAATTTGGTAAAGTAGAAGAAGGCTATGGGTAATTGTATAATCATGATTTATTTAGTGTTTGTATTTTCTTTATGATCCTAACAGTGAAATAAACTTTGTTATGTTGGTAATATAAATGTCTCATCATTCACGAGAAATACACACAGCTCTATAGCAAACCACCGGGCTTATCCTGGATTGGGCACAAGGAATACAACCTTCCGTTATGTAAAGCTTCATCGACTATTAAAAAGCATTCGACTCTGTCACAAAATAAGTAATAATTAACATCCTAATCAAAAAAGGCGTAGACAGAGCTAGGTCAATAATTTCCAATCAATATATGAATAAGTAACTGCTTCAATACGGGTCAACAATGATAAAGTTCAGATCAACATAGAAATTGGCGTCCGACATGGAGACACAATCACCCCAAACTGTTTTCTGCCTGTTTAGAAGAAACTTTTGCAAGCTCAATTGGGATAATAAAAGACTCAACATAAATACTCATCTGCAATGCAAATCATAAGATTTGCATTGCAGATGATATCATTCTGTTTTCCAATGATCCGGAAGAATTACAGCTAAACATTGAAGAACTGCAGCATGAAAGCAAAAAGTTCCATTTGAAGATGAATATGAAAAAAGCACAGGTTGCGTTCAACAAATTTACCAGACCAAAGAAGATCATGGCCGATTGACAAGAACTAGAAGAAGTAGAAAGCTATATTAACCCTGGACAAGAAATCTCAACAGATGAAAATATCATGATGGAAATTGAACAGCGTATAAATTTGGGATGGCAAGCATTTGGAAAGCTTAAGATAGTCTTGAACACAAAATTGCAGTCTGTCTCAAACAAAAGGTTTTGATCAATGTATCCCCCCCCCGTCCTAACATATGGTTGTGAAACATGGACATTGAATGCCAAAGCTTTACAGAGACTGAGGGTCGCACAGAGAAGAATGGAGGGTCGAATTTTGAACATATATATACAATCAAATTATACAGGGTTTCTGTGGTCGCCGGATTTATTTTATATATTTTTTATTTATCTTCCAGGCTGTATCCAATTTTTGTACCATCCTGGCTTGCTATGCCACTTATGATCGTTCAGCCACGTATAATTTATTTTCTTTAAAATGATTGATAACTTCCACCCTACTGAAATCCCGGGCGTTCACAAACAGCAACTCTTACTGCAATTTTCAGAAAATTCCAAATTCTAGGGTGTGTAAAACGGTAAGTTAGCAGAGCATGAAGACGACACAAAATTTACATAAATAACGAATTTTTAATGAGCCTTATATAAACAAAATTTACACATATATATACAAATTCCAAATTTATATTTACTTATATAGGAACTATGATTCAAGAAAATTCACCATCTCACGCACATCATCAACTATTCTCAAATATTTCTCATGTGTATACATAATTCATGTTAACACAACCCTTCCTTTACAGGTTTACACGTATCACTTTACATCAGTTGTCTCTTACTACAAATCACCAATATCTATCAATCACCTATCAAAACACATATCAAATCAACCACTATTCACCTTACATCAGTAGTGCTTACTATAACCTTCCCCACAAGCATCTTTATTGCTTCCCTGTTCTGATACAGGGCTGGTTCCCCTTTTTCCCCCTCAAGGTTTCTCAATAAAATAAATTTTTTTCTTCCTTTTACACATTAACACATTGCCTGGGATCGTATCTGTTATATTATAAAAGAAGAACTGTTTATTGCATACAAAAGGCACACGCCGTACAGAATACCCTTTAATTGTATTAAAGTTTAATACAATCAAGGATAAGATAGGAGAAAAACAACAATATTATTTACTAATTATAAAAGTGTAAGATTAAACATTGGAGAAAATAAATTGCAAATTTACATATTAAAATATACACACAACAGCGTGTTATCAAGTTAAATTATTCTCCAAGGAGAAGTCCTTTTACAGTGTTGGAGTTATCTGAGCCGGCGCAGAAAGTTGGAACAATGTAGTGAGGGATCCATGGTAGTGATGGAAAGGTCCTTGGGAGAAGGTTCTAATGTCCTGTGACGTGATCCTGAGAAGGAAGTCGATGGAGTAAATTCTGCCTATATTTTTTTGTCTAATGCGAACTTGTAGAGGTCGCCATCCAAGCAGTGTATGTACTGCAGCATTTGCACGGGTAAGAACCGATCGGATAACTTTAACCGGTTTGAGGTGGCCTGAAGGACTGGATTGTTCCGAAGGCTTGGTACTGGGATTCTCCAATCCGCAGTTAGCCCAGAAGTCGGGTTCCGAAATAATGCCAACCATCATTTTTACAGCAAAGAACTTTTTTCCATGGATAATGGCTAGAAGACGTCTGATGCCGAGAACTGCCGCCATCTGGGTTGTCCTTGGTGCAGGGGGAAGCCGAAATTTACATATGTCCCACTTCAATAGCCAAAATTCGCCCGCAAAAATCCGTATCAGATGGGTTCCGACATTTGAGGTCCAGACTTCTGCGCCATAAAGTATGATCGGATAGACACATGTCATATAATATACCTGTACCCAACAGTCTGGTCATGGACATGCATAAGTTGTTGCTAGGCATAATTCTTATGGGTTTTGATAATTAACTATATAATATCGGTGTAAATACACCATAGTTAACCCATAGATTTGAGCTACGATTGTAGCGTAGAAGGCATCGTTTCAAATGTATCTCATAATGTGGTTGCCTTCACAACAAGATAGCTACTATTGAATTACTTCAAATAAATAACGCTTCTCTAGTAGAGAAGGCTACTGTTATTTATTTTCAGCGGTACCACCACCCAGACGATCGTTTCGAGCTTTTTGTATGTATGTATGTGAATATCTACTCGAATATCCACTTGTCCCTATTAGACTTAGAAAAGCAAAAAGTAGAAGGAAAGTTATAGTAGGAGGGGAAGAGGAAACGAAACGATTCAGAAGAATGAAAGGGACAGTAACTCCTTCAACTCACACCACTCAAAAACTCATAAATTCCTCGAATAGGCAACCGTTCTCCAGTAGAGAAGACTGTTGTTACCTATTCTCGGAAACTCCGTGATTATCTGGCTCCCCTAGCGACCGTTTCAAGACTATTGGTCTATCATCAGTGGGCGGGCAGGTACCCAGGTAATACAACAAGCCATCTCAGTTGCGAAGTTATATCCACATTATGAGAGATGCCAAAAGGGTGTGGTGGTAATGTATTTGGAAAATTAAATGCACTAGGCATAATCCTTATGGGTTTTGATAATTAACTATATAATATCGACTAGAGAAGCGTTATTTATTTGAAGTAATTCAATAGCAGCTATCTTGTTGTGAAGGCTTGTTATTGTTATTTGGTTTATAGGAGCATTAGCAACTAAGGCCATATTGCTCCGGGATATGCGGTGGTCATTCCCTGACCTTTCCGCATCCTCCGTATTTGGTGGTGACGGGTTCGAACCCCGGTCTAATCGAGAAGCGTGTGCTACGCACTGATGCTCCTTCCCACCTGGCTACGGAGGCGCCGTTGTGAAGGCAACCACATTATGAGATACATTTAAAACGATGCCTTCTACGCTACAATCGTAGCTCAAATACATGGGTTAACTATGGTGTATTTACACCGATATTATATAAGTTGTTACTTAAGCATCCACAAGAGTCGACAGTACTTTATTTGCAGGTGGTCTTTGTGCGGTAGAAAGGAGAGCTTCTAATCAAAAATTACGCCCAGATCGGTATGTTGCTGAACAGCAGAAGAAATCGCGTATGATCTTATATTGGGTTGCACCATTGTTGGGTTCCATTTGAGCGAGAAAGTCAACGGTTTCGACTTCTCAGGATTGATGTGAAGGCCGATACCGGAGAGGAAGGCTTCGAGGTTCTGGATTTTCTGTACGATTAAGGCATTTGTGTAGTCAGCAGTGTCTCTAGGGTTGATAGCAGTGAACACCTTTATATCATCAGCAAAGGTGATAATATCAGTTCGGCCCGTCACGAAAGGCAGAAGAACAGCTGAGAACAAGATACCAGAGAGGACCCCACTT
The DNA here is from genome assembly GCF_048544385.1 of Mastigoproctus giganteus. NCBI lineage: Eukaryota > Metazoa > Arthropoda > Arachnida > Uropygi > Thelyphonidae > Mastigoproctus > Mastigoproctus giganteus. Next base: position 202,873,723 of record NC_143577.1, read on the forward strand.
TGTGGGACTCCAGTTGTAATAGTTCCGGTGTAGCGTCGATTGGAATCGCGAACAATAATAGTCCTGTTCTCAAGCATTGTCTAAATAAACCAGAGCACGTCTCTGCCAATGAGACGTGCTCTGGTTTCTTCTTACTATGCCTATGATTTATCCTATTATTAATACCCTTATATTTTTTCTTTCTTCTTTATCTCTTTAGTACCCTTACATTATTTTAATCGTTAACTTTATCTATAATCTAACCCAACTAAATAACTTAATTGTACATTACAAAAAGATTTCTCTGAAAGAAACTATCAAACAATTTCTCACACAGTTTAGCTCTCTCGTCCGCACTCCCAGAAAAAAAAAAACACCTTCAATCCGCACCTCCTCAAAATATACGAGAAGCTTTTATTTTTAATTCTATTATCCTCACAAATTGGCGTACAAACATCTATAAAACATACTGGGAATCACAGGGACAGCAGCAAGACAAAAAATTTCACGTTTCGTTTTCTTATGTAGCTGCACAACGCTACAAAACTAACAAATATATGTTATGTTTAACATTAGCAGTGGCAAATGATGCAAAAAAGCAAACTTATACAGCATCAAACAAAAAAAAATTCCCATTTCACCCATCCATTCGCCTAAAAGTCTGTTTAGTTCTTGCTTGAATTTATTTAAGCTATCGACTTCCACAACGACAGACGGAAGTCTGGCAGCCTGTCCGCAGTGCTCAAAAAATTTCACTGCACAATTACTCCCAGGCATTTTTCATTTTCTACCACCCTGAGTGTGGTACCACACGGTTGATATATTTCTCTGGGGTTGTTTCTACCCGCATGCAGTACTTTAGATTTGTCAATATTAAACTTCAATTGCCACTTCTCAGCTCATCTGCTCAACTATTCTAGATCCTGTTACAGTAGCATACTGTCATTAATAACCCTGCCAACCTTTGCATCATCTGCAAACTTCTACATTAAGCCTGATATACCTTCATCAATATAAATATACAAAAGAATAATGGGACCAACATCGACCCTCGCAGGGACTCCACTAATAACATGAGTCCACGGAAAGCAGTGTCCATTGATTATCACTCTCTGTCTTCTCCCACTCAACTGTCCTTTTATCCAATTAGTAACTTTCCTTAATGTCATTCTGCTCCAATCTGTACAATAGTCTTCCATGGGCAACAATGGCAAAAGCTTTCCTAAAAGTCAAGTACTCATATATGATATCAAAATTATTTTTACATCCAATTCGTTTGTGATCAGATCATAGTATCCAATCAAATAGGTGAGACAAGACTGCCCCTTAACAAAACCATGCTGTGTCTGAACTATAACTTATCTAGATTATCCTACAGGCTTCTTTAACGAGTGACTCCATTATTTTCCCTGGAACAGAAGTCAAACTAGCTGGTCTGTGATTACTCGTGTCACCCTTTAGCCCCCCTTTGTGAATTGGAAATACATTTACACACCTTCAGTCCGTGGAGACCTCCTCTGAGTACAAGGAGGAGGTCTCCACGGACTGGAGACTTCCTTCTTGTTGTTGAAGAGAAACTGGAGACCTCCTCCTTGTTGTTGAAGAGAAATTGTTGAAGTTAAACATAAAGGAACCCAGATTCCTTTATGTTTAACTTCAACAATTTCTCTTGCACTTTGCTCTCATTTTTCACAAAATTATTTAACTCCCTGTTAGAGTTTAATAAGCTTCTGTCTTCGACTTCCCCACAGAATTCCTCATGTGTGAATGTAGATGCAAAATACTCATTCAGATTGTTTGCTATCAGAACAAGATCACCAACAGTGGAACAATTGATATCAAGTGGACCAAACTGATCCATCCCCTTTCATCCAGAGTTTATATAAATAGTCTTTGCAGTTTTTCTTTCCACCCTTTGTCAAAGATTTCATGTAATCTGCCTTCGTTTTCATAGTCCGCTTTGTGACTTGATTACAGACTAGCTTATATCTGCCTTGGGCTTCTGTGTTGCCTGATAATTTATATGCATCCCGTACATTTTTATTCTCTGCCACGAGTCTCATTAGTTCATCTGACATCCATTTAGGCTTAAACCTTGAACAATATTTCTTAGTTGGTATGAAGAGCGTAGTAGCTTCCAAGATTAATTTCTTGAATGCTTCCCATTTAGAATTTGCTGTTTGTAACATCATCAGTTGGTTTCACTATGTAGAACTTAAAAAAATCTCTGAGACCACTGTAGTCACCTATAAGAAAAATAAAGCCCTTCCCTTCCCCCTGTTGGTAGTCACATCTTTAAGTAAATCCCACATCAATTCATTGTGATCACAGTATACTGATGTGAGATAAAGAAACCACTAGGTGGTTCCTTTATCTGCAAATGCTTAATGCACGAATAACCAATGCTGATAATTAGATCAGATAATCAGTATTACTCCCTCTGGTTGCTTCTCGAACATGCTGCTGTAGAAAACAATCATCCGATAAATTCACAAAAGTCTTGCTAGTGAAAGTGAAAGTGAAAGTGAAAGTGAAAGTGTGTTTAGGGTCCAACGGCACCAGGGGTTTCCCCCATCTCCGCGTAGTTTACATTGTGGGTGAACCAGTTGACTGGAAAAGTCAGAGATTTAAGTGTGTGGGAATTGTATTTGTGTGGTGTCGTGTACCGTTGTTCATCTGGTCATTTAGCCGCTGGACCCCTGCTGAGGCCCAACGTTGCCCCACTTTCGCCCCGTGGAGGCAGACCAGGAACTCACTTGACTTAAGTTACTCTGGCAGGTCCTGCCGCTTAATTTCCTGAGATTTCGGCAGCTAGGACCTAAAAAAAAAAAAAAATTGAAGATATATAAGTGTGTATATATATATATACACATGCAGTTGTAATTTATTTTTGAATGTTTGCATACAGCGCATAGCGTCCATGCATTCAAACGGCAAGAGCAGGGCAGTGGATATGATAGGACGAGACTGGGCGAAAATTATTTTTGATTAGATTAATTTAGGATGTAGGGCGTTTACATCGTGTATAGATAGAGTGGGGGTGGAGAGGCAGAAGGCTGGGGGGTAAAGGTAGAAGTATGGGGGCGACAGAGTAGATGTCCCCAGGTGGTCAGTGAGGCATGTCCATGCCTCACCAGAAGGAAAAGGAGGGTCGGCGGAGAGAGGGGGGGACAGGGTGTCTCCCCTCTTCCCGCCTGGGTTTGGGTTTAAAGTAATCGGGTCAGGTGCTCGATTTTGTTCGCCAAAATGGCTTGGTGGCAGTGAACTGCACGATCCAGGTCGGTGTGTTCCTTTGAAAAGTCCAGGGTTGTAGTCATTCTAATGGTTGTAAGCAGTGTCCTTTATTCTTGGTAGAATCCGTTTCCTTGTAGGGTCCACGATGCGGCAGTCATGACACTTTGTCGTTTTCAGTTCTCAGCTTGAATTAGTTTTATTGCTGTTGGTCACGGTTTGGTTGTTGTACAATAAAGGTACGTCTCCTCTTGTAGAGGTCTTCTGCGAATTTGGAGAATGCAATGTATTGCTCTTTACTGTCGAGTAGGTGCTTTTCTCTGTCTCTGGGCAAGAAGGTGATCCTGGAGATGAGCTGGCAGCGAAGGTCATCGTAGAGCCGGCAATCGTACATGAGATGCTGCCAGCTCTCAGACTCTCCACAGCAGCAGGCAGGGTCCTCTGTGATGCCCAGGGCTGTGAGTTTTGCCTTGAATGCTCCGTGTCCGGTAAGTAGAAAGGTTGTATAGAGGCCCGGTGAGAACCACAGCGGGGCCTTCGGATGCAATTTCTCCACGTTGGGGAGAAATTTCCTAGTGATCTCTCCCTTGGAAGAGTTGTCCCATCTAGATTGCCATATTTGCGTGAGGTGGGCAGTGAGCCTTTTCTTTTCGGTCGCTCAGTCTTGCTAGTGTGTGAGTGACCAACCCACAAGTTCCATTCTATTTCTCTGAACAGTTGTTCATTGCACTGATCAGAGTCGTTAGGCCGATAACACGCTCCTATCAGCATTTTTGTTTTTACAGTTCTTATGTTACACCAAACTGACTCAACACTGCACTGTCCACCCATGTCAACTGGGATGCACTTCCTTACATTTTATGTGTTTCTAAACTAACAGCATAATCCCTCCTCCCTTCCTATTCTGTCTATCCTTTCTGTACACATTGTACTCCCCGAATTCCAATTTTGCATTCCTAATATCTGCGTGACACCACGTCCCTGATATCCCAACCATATCCGCCTTTGATGTCCTGACCATGGAAATATACATGCATCTGTTCTTACTCTTAGTTACCCTAAGATAGCACATGTTCCATGATGACTCCTACCAGTTCTTGAAATCCCCAGCACCTTGTTTTTGAGGCTTTTGCTCATTCTAATAGATCAGAGTAACTTATAGAGCATCAGCCAAAAGAAAAAAAAAAAAAAAAAACCCTCGACACTTCCCATTTCACGTAGCCATTCCCTCCAATAGTTTGTCCACTTCTTTCTCGAATTTATTTAAACTATCAACTCCCACAGCAACGAGTAAAGTTTTTCCAGCATTCAAGCACAAGCTGGCTAAAAGCAAACTTTTGCACATCTATTCTGCAACTGTCCTTCCTCAATTTGAACTTTGTTTCATTATGTCTGTAGTCTGAGCAAGAGGCAGAATCACATCGGCATTGAGCTGGCTCAGTCCACTCAAAACTTTAAACACCTCAATGAGATCACCTCGCAAGTGGCTAGTCTCCAGACGCTACAATTTGCAGCACTTAAGCCTTTCTTGGTTAGAGCATCCTCTATGTTCCCATCTCCAATCTCATTGGCCTTCTCTGTATTTGGTCCAACAGATCTACATTCTTCCTAAATGAGGCTTCTAGCTGTATGCAGTACTCAAGATGTGGCCTTATACAATGGAATAATCATTTCCTTCCCTGCTAGCAAAATTCCCTTGTATTGTTCACAAAACCACATGAGCTGTACTGTTAAAACGGAAAAAGGAGAACAAAAACTTCAGCTCATCAGAAAATATGATAAATACGAATGAATGATCTTTATTGTGTACTAAACAGAGTACAAGAATTTAGTCCATAACACCTGGCACGAAGAAGTAACGTCAGCCTAGTAAAGAAGATATATAATAGAGCACACCTGTATCTTAATTATAATGTAGCTGATTGAGTTAATATTCAGAAAATCTAATATACTGAAGAGTTCAATTATAACACATGTACACTGAGTGGCGACTACTTAACAGCAAGTATATACTCATCTCTGGCTATCAGAACAGCCTGGACTCGTGTCACTAATTGACCCAAGGATCGAAACCATCCAATTTGCAAAAATTTTCATTTATTGAAAATTGGTTGGTTGCAGATTTTTTACTGCCAACAGCTCGTTTCAGTTCCTCCCATAGATACTCAGTTGGACTGAGATCTGGTGATCGGGGAGGCCAGAGGTGTAGATTGAATTTACTCTCATATTTCTGGAACACTTTATTGCGTTCGAGTTTCAATTCTGGAGATCATTCTATTCCCAATGGAGAGAGACTAAGCCCTAGTCCTTAGTGCGAGTAGGATGATCAAAAACAGAACGCTCATTGCGTACGGATTTTATTTGAGACAACCTCATTCTGGAAAGAATTTACGATATAAGATAGGTTACCGGATCTTTATATTACACGAAATTCTATTTAAAACTAGTAAACTTACTATATGGGAGTGGATTCAGTTAAAATAGTTGTGTATGGCATTTAATAATAATTTAAAAAAATCTAGAAATATTACACAATATAAATTTTTCATCGTTCCCTTTCAGATATAATATCGATAAAGAAATATTTCCGCCCTACATTTTTCATGGAGACGTCTGAAAGTCCTTTATTGAGTAATCGTCAAGTTATTCCAGCTGAGTCTGCAATTAAAGCCTACCATCATACAGATATAATGTCAAGCAAGGTAAAAGAACATTTCCGTTCTAAAAGTCCAAAACTATTTTTTCTAGAGACTTCTGAAAGCCCTTTCTTAAATAGTCGTCAAGCTTGTTCAGTTGAGTCTGCAGCCAAACACCACCCTAATATGGAGGTAATAGTGTTCTTCATAAATGATGATGTTCAAATCACTTCCCTGATGAGGGACATAGAAAACGTTTATGGGAATGTGAGCTTCTTGACGCTGAACGTACAGAAATTTCTAGAAGACACTCCACTCATAGAATGGTTCTCCAAATCCGATTGGCGAAGTGGCCCCTACAAAGTTTCTCATCTCAGTGATGCATTGAGATTTGCGGTGATGTGGAAGTATGGTGGGATTTACCTCGATTTAGATTTCATAGTATTGAAGCCATTAGACAAATTTCGAAATACACTCTTCAAAGAACGTGATGACGCTATTGGTTCGGCAATCCTTAGCTTTGACAAATCACATTCATTCATGTATCACTGTCTCGAGGACTTTGCCAAAACGTACAGAGGTGATTTGTGGGGGTATAATGGCCCAGGACTCTTAATTAGAGTAATGAACTCGCAATGTGGAATGATATCGGTGGAAAATGCAGATACTAATACCTGCAATATTACAGTTGTTAATCCGAATGTAGCTTTTCCATTTCGCTGGGATCAGAGTGAAGAATATTTTAATCCTTCAAAATCATCAAATTTCCAAAAATACAATAAGAGCTACGCTATCCACCTTTTTAATAAAATGAGCAGGGATAAAATAGTCCGAATCGGAGAAAAATGTGCTTATGAACTTGCTTCAAGAGAAAACTGCCCCGTGACATACGAATATGCAAGAAGCATTGGTGTCTTCTAGAAGGACCTTTTTGCTGTACTTAAAGTACGAGTTAAAAGTTGCATAAATCCACAATATTCTAAAATATAAGGGAATCAATCCGTGTTGTTAAATATGTATTTCTATTTAATATTGTTTTTAGTGTAATTTCTTTTGTTTACAATATAAAACATCTCTTGTTACAAAGTATGTATAATACCAAGGATATATTTTAAATAAACGACACATGAACGTTTGTAGAACATAACCAGCTAGACGTTATTGAAAGTTCTATCCATGACTCAGATTCTGGGCCTTCAAACTTTCGTGTAGCTGAATATCTTCCTTGTTCTAATGGGATCTTTTTATGAAGAATGTTCTAATTTGAATCTTAATATGCACAATGTATAGTATTTTGTTTGTACTTGAAAAACTAATTTACATAAATATTATGTGAACTGAGAAATGTGTTTGGTTAAGTAACACAATGTATATAATTTTCTTTGAGATTTGATAATAAAGAGATTTCATAGAAAACACAGCATTTCTGTTATCTATTCTTTCTGATATTTCATCTGCGCAAACAATCTAAAACTGTTGAGACCCCTTTGGACCTAGTACGAACCTTACACTAATGTTTGTTTGAAGTGTCAGCAACTAGATTTTAAAGCAAAACTAAGTTTGCATTTAGCAGTTTTCAAATGATCACACTTTGCTCAGATCCCTCATAATTTCTGTGTGGATTGTTAAGATAATACTTCCTGGAGGTAGAAACTCATTCAAAATCATAGTGAGTGTGCTCATGAGGTGATCAGTGAGACCGTTAATATTGTTTTTCTTTGGTTTATTGGAGGATTTAAGCGCATCAGCAAATTAGGCCACACTGCGCCGTATATTTTGTCTGTAAATTGCAGGTGTTCTATGGCCAATTTGCCTACTTACTAGAAGAAGTAAGTTTTCGGGAGGAAAAACCATCTTATCCTCGCCTGAGAACAACTAACGCGTCAGTTCAACCAGTCACAACTTTTGCAAGTGGGTTTGGACAATGCCCTTATTCTCACAGAAGTCGCTTAAGGATCACATAAGCAGATGGTAAAGTAGCTATTGTAATAAACTACAGTCTTGAAGTCGTAGTGATCTCAAGCTTCGCTGTACAATACACTATTTGTGCAGAAGATACAGGCTCAAATAACTTATCTCTCTCTCTCTCTCTATTGTCCTCCATCATCTGAATATCCGGATAAAGCGATCACTCTCCTAGGATCAGCCCGTATTCTTATATTAACAGACTTCATTCCAAGTTACCTCTGTGGCATAGCTCGTCTTCTGATTCCAGAGGCATTATCTTAGAAGTCTTGATCTTCTCTTATCAATTCAAAGTTCTGAATCTTCCAGACTAGTCTTGGGGAATCTAGTATAGATGTTTCTTTGACCACCATCAACAGCATATTATATTACAAACTGAAATATTCAAACAGATTATACCACTAGTGATCATTGTATCATTGTCGTGTCTTTAGTACATCTGCCTGTAGTTCTACAACCGCCAAGTGACCTTATCCGTAACTCTACTAGAAATGTATGTCGGAATCGCTTTGATCGCTCTATTACTCTTGACCTGCCTAATGATGATCTTGGATCACACTCCTATATCTCTCTGCCGTCGAGCTAGCGTCGTATGTTCAACAAGCTTTGCACACAGCTATTTACAAATCCATATAGAAGAAAAAATTGTGGGATAACATAACTGCATCCCTTGGATACAATTATCCATGGACGCAACAACTGACTGATATTTGATGACTTTTCACCAAGCGGAAAAGCGGTGTAATTCGTGGCCTGCTTCTGAAGTTGAGTATCTTAGCCAGCAATGCAAAAATCTTAAAAAAAAACATCATATTAAGTTAATATGATGGTTTTTTTAAGGGTGTCTACACATAATACAGGGTGTCTCAAAAATATTGGTACAAACGTTTAGGGGATGTAGGTAACATCTAAAGGAATGTGAGTCGCATAAGAACCCATAACCGGAAATGTCACCGTAAGTCGGTAGACGGCACTGTTCATCAGTTCGCGAGAGGGAAAAGTTTTGGTTTACTCATTCAAGCAGTAGTCGCCGCACGAAGAGCATGCATCGATATATGAACTGTGAGCTGGCAGACATGCACCTAGTATATGGATTAGTAGAGGGCAATGGACGAGCCGCTCAACGAATTTGTGGAGAACGCTTCCCAGACAGACATGTACCAGACCACCGTTTGTTTGCGCGTGTGCATCAAAATTTGTGCGATTATGGGTCATTTAGAGGTAACAGGAGTAGTGCGGGCAGACCACGGTCGACGCGAACTCCCGCCATGGAAGAAATTGTGTTGAATGCCGTCCAGAATAATCCTACTACCAGCACACGTGCCGTTGCCTCTGCCTTAGGAGTGTCTCGTTGCAGTGTACAGCGTGTCTGGCACGACGATTCCTTACACCCCTTTCATCTCCAAAGGGTTCAATTACTGCTTCCCCAAGATCATCCTGCACGTGTGGCTTTTGCGCAGTGGTTTCTCTAAGAAAGTGTTCAAGACTTGAATTTTCCAGCCTATGTTTTGTTCACGGATGAGGCTTATTTCACAATGCTAATGTGTGGGCTCACGACAACCCACACGGTGTGCGCCCCCATGCGGCACAACATCGCTTCGCAATAAATGTGTGGGCAGGTATGGTCGGTGACTGTTTGCCCATACCTTAGTCGGCGCATACCTGTTACCATCCCGCATGAACTCCGCTAAATATCGGATCTTTCTTGAACAAGTTCTACCAGGGTTACTTGACGATGTTCCAGCAAATGTGAGACGCAGCATTTGGTTTCAACATGACGGGGCGCCTGTCCATTATGGAAGGTGTGTTCATGACCATTTGAACAGGCGTCTTGGGTGTCGATGGATTGGTCGTTGTGGGCCCGTTGCCTGCCCCCAGGCTCGCCTGATTTATCGAGCCTTGATTTCTTTCTGTGGGGGTCCTCAAATCTATTGTGTATGAATCGCCTGTGGAGACGGAAATGGATCTCGTGGCGAGACTCGTCTGCGCTGCTGCTACTGTCAAAGAAACTCCAGGTGTGTTCGACCGTGTCCGCCAATCCATGCTGCGTCGGTGTCACGCATGCATCGCGTCTCATGGTGGAACCTTCGGGCATCTGCTGTAACATCATGAAATGCATCCATCTCGTACTCCATTGTTAATATTATGTCAAATAAATGTTTGCCACTAATTACTGTCTTGTGTCATCTGCTTCTTGTGCCCCTGCTACTACTTTCTCGTGACGTTTCCGGTTATGGGTTCCTATGCGATTCACATTCCTTTAGATGCTACCTCCCAAACGTTTGTACCAATATTTTTGAGACACCCTGTATATATAAATAAAGTCATGAAGCGAGTGTAAACATTAATCCATGGGGAATCATTTAAAAAGCTAAAAACAAATTCATCCAGATGAATTCTGCAATTCTATAAAAACTACTGTTCGGACCCTAAGTACAGTATTTTTTTAATTTATTATACTAGGCATTCCCTGCCAAAAACGGACATTCCGCTATATCCTACAATGACGCACTTAGAGACACAGATACATGAACCCACTTGTACAATATATATAAATTCATATATTTAGAAAACTGATCCAGCTAGTCCAGTCCAGTAAAAGGAACTGGACTGGAACTACAATCAGGAAGCTCACTAAAACTCCATCAGTCCATCAATTATAAAAAAAAAAAAAAATTAAGATTGATCAAGTTCAGACTTGATGGAGATGCCACCAGAAAGAAGAATCCACGTTAGCTGATTTAATTTAATGAAGCCCAAAAGAAGTAATGGGTTCACCAAAGATGTGCTATTACACAAGGTGATGTGTAATAGAGCCACAGAAAAGGTTCGACAGGCAAAGGCAGTTTATGAGAAATCACTAGCAAACAGAGCAAAGAGGGGGGATAAAGAATTCTTCACATATATAAATGCCAAGAAGAGCAGAACAAACCAGATCGGACCTTTACGTAAGGGAAAGGGGATAGTAATAAATACACCAGCTGCCGTTGCAGATGAACTCAACAGTTATTTTGCATCGATATTTACAAATGAAAAGCCTTTTGTGGCAATGGGAAATTGTGGGAGCGAAGTTAAAAAATATGTAATTAATGATATTGAAATTTCGCAAGATTATTTAATGAAAAAACTTTCAAGCCTACAGACCAGTAAGGCTCCTGGAGTTGATGGAATATACCCTATAATCTTGAGAGAGGCGGCAAGCGAGTGCATTGAACCACTGAGGCTGGTTATGCGAGCATCACTAGACTCTGGGGAGATTCCCTTGGATTGGAAAAGTGCAAATGTATCTCCCATACATAAGGGTGGCTCTAAAAGTGAAGTGGGAAATTATCGACCTGTCAGTCTGACTTCAGTAGTAGGGAAAATCATGGAGGCAATGATCAAGGGTGGAATTCAGGATCATTTGGATCGAATTGAAATTCTCAAGGATACTCAGCATGGTTTCGTAAAGGGAAAATCATGTTTAACAAATCTGGTTCGCTATTTCGAAAGGGTCACTCACGAGCTGGATTTAGTGAATAATTTCGACATTGTTTATTTAGATTTCAGCAAAGCTTTTGACTCAGTCCCACATGAGCGGTTGCTTTATAAGCTGGAACAGGTTGGAATCACTGGGAAAATCCTTAGATGGATAGAAGGATGGCTTCAGGGCAGGAGGCAGAGGGTTGTGATAAATGGCTATTCCTCAGATTGGGTTGATGTAAGAAGTGGGGTTCCCCAAGGATCAGTATTAGGACCACTGTTGTTTTTAATTTTCATAAACGACATTGATGAAGGGATAGAGGGCGTGATGTCTAAATTTGCAGATGATGTTAAAATTGGTAGAGTAGTTAATGATCACTGTCAAGCTGAGCTTCTTCAGAGAGACCTAGATAGACTTCAAGAATGGTCAGAAAAATGGCAGCTGTGCTTTAATCCAACAAAGTGTAAAGTATTACACCTGGGAAACAGTAATCCCAAAAAACTTATTCACTTGGTGGAGTTCAACTAAAGCCAGTAGTGGAGGAAAGGGACTTGGGTGTTACGATACGGTCAGACATGAAATTCTCTGAGCATTGTAAACAGGTTGCAAGGAAGGCCCATGGTGTCCTATCGATGATCTATCGAACTTTTGCAAGTAGAGATAGGGACGTGATAATCCCATTATATAAGGCTTATGTTAGACCACATTTGGAATACTGTGTTCAAGTATGGAGACCCCACCTAAAGAAAGACATCGAGCTTCTTGAAAGGGTGCAAAGAAGGGTAACTCGCCTGGTGAGATCGGCAAAAGGGCGTCCTTATGAAGAAAGACTTCGAATATGTGGGTTGCAGAGTTTGGAAACTAGACACCTTAGAGGAGATTTGATTGAGGTGTTTAAGGCTCTGAGAGGCATCAGTAAAATGAATGAGGACAAAATTTTCAAGATTATAAATGATGCTAGAACTAGGGGACATAAATTCAAGTTACGGGGGGAAATGTTTAGATTGGACTGCAGGAAGTTTTATTTTAGCCAGCGAGTTATAAATTACTGGAATAAGTTGCCTTCATGGGTGGTAGAGGCCGACAGTTTGGGGAAATTCAAAGGTCATCTGGATAGTATTTTCGGGTAAGGGAAGCGCATAGGATTAATTTCCTTTTTATTTATTTTTTATTTCATTTTATTATTTTTATTTATTTATTAATTATTATTATTTATTTAATTTTTGTTATTATCATTGTTTTGTTCGGATTTTTTTTTTTTTTTTGGCTGGTGCAGCATAAGCCATAGGCTTTCTTGCACCATACGGCCGTTACTAATACTAATACTAATACTAATACTCCACATGAGGTACATCTTGGCAGACTGCAAACACTGTTCGCAGCAAGTCCAGATAAGCCAAATTAAGTCCACCCATCATCAGCAGTACATCAAGTATCTATGAGCACTAAATTAGAATATAGTTCAGCTGTAATTCTTGGCAACACACAGCTCAACAGAGGAGATGCAACTAGGTGAATAGCAGAATTCGGAATTAAGGAAGGTAAAGCCAGTGCGCTGCTCCAATTGGAGCTTTTTGTTTTTATTTTTATTTTTTTTATCAGGCGGTTTCTGCAAAATTTGGGCAACCTGCCGTTTATTTACAATACCAGACATACAATATTACAGATACAATTCATTGTATCGTACAGGGAATGAAATTCATCAATTCGTAGTAGGCAACAAGGTCGAAAGTCCATCCGTACAAGAACCCTCCAAGATATCTTTCTTTCTGTAATAATATGGGCGTCGTTGCCCACATAGGGTAAGCTCCCGTCTATAATTAGAACGGTACACACATCCTGCGCCTTCCCTGTTGAATTATTGAAATCCGTTCTAATGAACAGCCAACCTGGTTGTATTCCAGTCAACCACAAGACCTCATTACATGATGCAACAATTAATATCCTTGCTCTTTTATTTGTAACAAGTATAACTATTTTCGAAATACCTGGATAGAATACAGTTCAAGCTCAAACTCCTAGCAGCACACGACTCAACTGAGGATATGCTTCTGTAGTTTCTATGAAGCGCTGTCAGAATAAACGTGCTTCTGTAAAGTGGTGGACGATGGAATTGACGCATCCGCATAGAAAATATACTGGTATGATTATGAAGGAAAAATATAAATATTGGGAAGAACTTGTGAGATCCTGTGGTAACAACAACCTCTGGGGTATAGTTTATAAGGTTTGTATTAACATGTTGAGACACCCATAGGCAGCGTCGCTTCTTTTCCCATGTTATTTATATAGCAGAAGATTGGGAACTTTGTTGGAATGATTGCACGGTCGGAACAGTTCTGTAGGCTGCACTTAGCTTCAGTAACTTTGCACACTGTATTACAAAAAGCTTCTTGACGTTCGCCTTTTTCAACCCTCAGTCTAACCATACATGTACACCATAACTAGACCCCGTTGCCATAGCAAACCTGCAATGCAGCCACCCAGGAACAGGATAAAATCTGTAGACCGGATAAGTAGCGTAGCTACCCTTTTTCGGGCCCGGAGGCAAAGAACATGTTCGGGCTCCTACTTAATTAATGAAAATTGCAAAAAGAGGAGACAGCCAAAGACGCCGGGCCCTTAAAGGCTCGGGCTCGGAGACAATTGCCTTGCCTGCCTTCATGGTAGCTACGTCACTGGACCGGATGTTCCCTTCCAACACAATAGGAATATTCCTCACCCTGGACATAGACTGTGAACGATTTTGCAAAGAAAAGGCCTACCAGGCCGACATTGTACAGTTCTACCAACTGCATTCCCTACTGCAACAAGAAGCCGCTAAAGCTGAATCATCAACTCCAACGAAGAAGATGCAACCAAATTTCGTTAACCCGAATATAGACGACAAAGCCAACGGGAATGAACCAATCTTAGAATTTTGTGAAGAAGATGACGTGGGCACTGAACGTTCCACCTACCAGAAAAAAGAGAAAATTATAGACATTAACAAATTAAGCTTAAAAACAGGGCGAATCAAACCCAACTGCTAAAAAATAAATAATGCATTTTTATACAGTGCAATTGCAGAGACCTACATAGCAATATTGATGATATCTATTCTCATGCCATCAGAAAGAACCATGAAACTGAATTCCTGGGGATAAAAACTATTTTTGATGCAAATCCGAAACAAGAACTCCGGCGTGCTTGGCAGGAACTTGTTTCCCTCTGGCAAATCCGTTGGGATGATTCCACCAAAGGCAGTACTGCCAAGCTATTTCTATCTAGTGTCTCCTACCTCAACAAACAAAGACTTGGCTAGTTCTTCCCTAATTTATATACTGCCTTTCTTCTGACAGGACATGGGTCATTCAAAAGGCGACTTCAGGACTTTTGGCTTGTAAACGATGCCCATTGTGTTTGTGGAGAACTGGAGGATTGGCACCATGTAATGCACTAGTGTAACATCTACCTGGACTTACGTAATCAACTGTTACCGGATATAAATTTACTCACACTCAGCCGGGAAAGCAACCTGTTAAAATCAAAAGAAGCGTTTTTAGCTTTTAGCAGGTATGCCTCAGCAGTCTTCAAAAGGCGTTGGTATCATCTCTCTATGTCTGATCCCACAACATAGACATATCCACACAAGATGTTCCTGAAATCCCTATGATCTCTCCTCGTGCCTGCTCTTCCCTCATCACCGGCTAATATCAGTAACTGGCCTCCAGATATCCCTATTTGCATAGCGCATTGGGTTTCCAGGTTGCGTACTTTTATATTCGAATAAATATATAATGAATTCATTATATAAAATATTTAAAAAATGCCACTGGTCTGCATAAATTTTGATGTTTACAAAATTCATAATGTTTCTGAGTGCTGATTTTAAAATTTTAAACTGATTTTACCTATCACGTGCAGTTTTTATTTTACAAACAGTACGAAATGTTTTTCGGACGCACAATATTCACTTACTCGCGAAATGCTACTTCTTTTGTGAGTAACAGACATAGGCATGCGTCCATACGTGTTTAGACATCTCGAGACTAGCAGATCAGATAATTCTATAAAATCTCGAAGTATTTCGTTCCATCATGCATGGGAATGGAGCTGATGGCATCAGATTCTGTCATTCCAAGCAATCACGCGCAAGTGTGTACGATTGATGCAGAAAATTTTTTTGTAGTTAAATCGTTGTTGATCTGCGGCTTGATTATGTTTAGGAACGCCCTTCATAAAACACATGCGTTTTACTTGGTCTACAGTGGTCTTCTTCGAGAGCTAATTTTGGAAAAGAGATGAATAACAGCAGAGCGAGATGTTGCATCTAAAGAGTCAATAAATATTGGAAGTGTGGAGGAAATCATTCGAAGATACTTGTTCAAGGATTTGTATACGCACAGTGGGTCTCGAAGATGCTGTAGTTCAATCATCGTGTTTTTGTTGTTTCTGTCGAATATCTGAATCACGCTAAAGCGCATTTTCTGCAACGAATGGCAATTTGAAGTCTACTCTGGTGCCATGAGTACGTTACTTCATGACACAGTGAGATGACTTCATGGTCGTTATCGACCAATGGACCCAAGAATAAAGTATCCATAAGGATAAAGTATCTTTATGGATACTTTATCCTGTAATATATAGTTACTTTGTTTAATTTTTGTAATGTATTGGTCTTTTTTTTGATTTCAAAAATTTTTATTCTTCTTTTTGATTTAATAAAATTTTATTGGCATTATTTTAGCTATTTTTTTTTTTTTGTTTATTTGAAATTTGAAATTTTATTCCTTCTTTTTGGTCTCTGTCGGGTCAGCTATGATTTATACCTTTCGCACGTATATATCATAACAGAGACTCTGCTTATTGTGGTGGCTCCTACAGTTTTGGCTGCCGACCCTTTGAGGAAGTATATAAAGCCCTAGGACCCACTGCTTTAGATAACATCGCTATAATTGTTATTATTTTTATTTTTATGTTAATCAATTTATTTCAGTTAATCTCCTACACCTTACAGGCCTTCTCAATAATTTTTCCATGGTAATTACAATTGATAGGTCAGCATCCCTTCCCTATACACTGAATATAAACATTTGTCTATATATAGACAAAAAGATAATTATTAGTGTATTTGGTAGGGGAGTTGAGCTATCAGGCGTAATTGCAGTAACTCGACAGAGACCAGAAGGAAGAATAAAAGAATAAATAAACTATAAAAAATAAAAAAAAATAATAAATAAATAAGTTCATGCCGATAGAATCCTGTGGAAAAAGAAGAATGAAATATAAAATCAAAAAATCTAAGAGATGGGACAAAACAAGAAAACTTACTGTCTGTATGAACCGGAAGACGTTGAAAGTCAATGGTGACCGAAGAAGAGAGCTGAGGGTTCATGTGCGGTGTATATATGTCAGTTGAAGTAGCCCCGTTGGCAGGGCGAGGTGGGAATTCGTAAATAGGAACTGTACCCGTGTAGTGGGGAAGTGAGCAGAGTGATTTGAGGACATGAGTCCTACGACCCACAGCTTTAGGTACTTAACAATAATTACATTAACTGCTTTTTATTGCATTTTGTAACATAGTTGTATATGTATCATCACCCCCTGGCCACTGGCTGTAACCGGGTGTTTTCCTAAGAGATATAAACTGATAATAATAATAATGAATAAATAGGGCAGTAAAACAGTCGACCAGGAACACCCACAGCTGGCGAACCCCGGGAATTGATAACATCCACGACTACTGGTACAAGAAGCTCACTTGCACACACAAGCACCTAGCAGAGCAGTTCACTCGAATGATAAGGCACCTGGAGATAATCCCAAAGTTTCTCACTGAAGTAGTCACATATTTGAAGCCTAAAGATGAAAATACAAAAAACTCGGCGAAATACAGGCCAATCATATGCCTCCCAACGATGTACAAGATCCTGACCAGCTGTATAACTAAGATATCAGACCACTTAGAGAGCCAGAACATAATGGCCGAACAGCAGGAAGGATGCAAGAGGAGGAGCAAAGGATGCAAGGAACAATTAACCATAGATGTCGCAGTTATGGAGCAAGCCTTCAAGAAGCACCGCAACCTATACACGGCCTACACCGATTACCGCAAGGCCTTCGACTCTGTACCTCATTGCTGGCTAATTGAGACTGAAAACCTACAAGGTCAATCTGATAGTGACAAACTTCCTAAAATAGCAAGGAAATACCAATTGACCAAAGACAGTGTATCATACTACAAGTACGAACCACAGGCAGTACTAGAGAACCGAATCCACAAGCTGTACTGGAACCGCGCCATAGCGGTGCCGAACACTAGCAATGTCCAGAAAACCCATGAGGGAATAATTAGGAAGTACACGAACCTGAGACATGAGATCAAGGAGATGTGGCATATGCAAGAAGTATAAACCATCCCAATCATCTTGACAAATACTTGGGGATGATGCAGGCTCAGCCGTTACAGTACATGGAAATTAAGGCCTGCCTGACCGAAAAATACAATCAGAGACTCAGAAGCCTGTTGAAAGCAAAGCTGAATGCAGGGAACACGGTTAAAGCCATAAACACCTATGCAGTCCCCGTGCTAACATACTCCTTCAGGATCATAGATTGGACACCGAGCTGGAGGATATCATAAGAAAGACAAGGACAATGATGACCAACCAGGAGGCACAAACGAAGCTAGACAAAATGGGTAGAGAAGAAACTCCATGGCAGACACTACAATGATCTCTATTAAGATCACATTGATAAAATTGCTTCCAATGCATGGCTCACGAACGGGACGCTGTTCCCCGAGACTGAAGGATTCATTCTCGTCATCCAAGACCAGGTAATCAACACCAGGAACTACATTCCATTTTTCAATTTCCATTTATGTGTACACACAATTTATATACAAAACTTACAAAGAAGATATATATACAATTTTATATACATTTGCATTATCATTATAGATATATAAAATACTATATTATATATGAACACGTGTGTGTGTGTGTGTGTGTGTGTGTGTGTGTGTGTGTGTGTGTGTGTGTGTGTGTGTGTGTGTGTGT
The DNA here is from genome assembly GCF_048544385.1 of Mastigoproctus giganteus. Lineage (NCBI taxonomy): Eukaryota > Metazoa > Arthropoda > Arachnida > Uropygi > Thelyphonidae > Mastigoproctus > Mastigoproctus giganteus. The sequence continues at coordinate 202,892,040 of NC_143577.1, forward strand.
GTGTGTGTGTGTGTGTGTGTGTGTGTGTGTGTGTGTGTTTTACCTGTATCAAGGGTGGTTCCTAGGCTTTAGCCCATCTCCACCTTGCACGTCTGTGTTGGTGCAGAAACTGCCAAGCTTTTTATCGCTTCTGTACGTCCACCTTGCCACCAGGGAGCAGCCAACATCTAGGCAGCCGCTGCCCGCCCCCAGGCACAAGCAGCCGAGCCTGGGCCTACTATCACCTTTTGTGCCTTGTGCACAAATCCCGCACCCACCGGAAATAGCGTAATACCGGTGGGTCCAGCAATCCCGTTCGCAGCTTGCCCAAACCTGGAAACCAGCAGATACAAGCCAATTTGAAAAACTCCAATAAATTTAGCGAAGTAAATATTTACATTTGTACAAGATAATAGAAATTTAACTCTAAATTCTAGCAATACAATTAAATTTACATATCTTACAACAAGTCATTCTATTTATATTTAATGGGATACAAACATATATTAACTTCTCAGCTGTCAGATTTATATTCGATTTTGGATTTGAGTTCTTAGTTCAAGTCTTTTCTTAAAGACCGATTCTGCAAAAGTCTGGAAAGTCTCGAAGTTTGTTTTGTTCTCAACTAGTATTTTTACATTGTCCTCAGCTAGACCTGGAACCTGATTAAGTAGCAATACTCGATGGTCTGTATATTGCGGACAAAATAGTTAAACATGGATCCAGTCCTCCATGTGACCACAGCTGCAAAATAGGCACTGGTTCACCGCATACTTTAACGTTGTGGAAACCAGCGCGATGCTTGAACCTATTAAACCACTCGTTGCTTGCCACGAACTTGGCTTAGGGTTCGCCGTACTTATCCTTAATATCTTTATAAATACTTCTTGCTTTTGCTTGAATGGTCATTAGACCCAGTGGCACTCGCTTCTGAATCTCATTTTCCATCCTTATTATTAACAGCCGTTCCATCTTCGATATATAGCAGCTGAACGCTGTTTTGTGATCACTGTTGATCTTAAGTGCGTTGATCCTTTGACATGTTCTTTTATAAGCGCACTGTAAAATAGTATTCACTGTTGCAGCAGCGAGACTTAATTCCCTTGCAATAGATGACAAACTTTGTCCTGCTTCGTACTTCTTAATCATTTTCATCTTCAGTTCTAAATCAATTTCGTTTCGTTTCCTGGCACTGCCAGTACATGCACTTTCCTTTGGTCCCTTTCCCTTCATCATTGTAATACGTAAATAGGAATGAGGAGAAGTTTCTGAAATTTTGTTTTTTATATGATTGAAGATTTCGGTGAAGGGTTGCAGTTATCGTTATTATCGCAAATGCAATAAAATCGAGTTTTCTACCCATTTATAATTAAATGCACAACCCGAAAGTGAAAACTGTTTTTATTGTTTTCTGGTTGTGGCCTCCAGAAAGTATAAATGTAGTAGAAACTATTTCTTATTTGTACTACTATATTTTCGCCTTCACGTAGTTCAGGTTCTATTATTCCAACTCTATTAGTGTTTATTCATCTTACTATCTGCATGTTTCTCTTTGCGTTAACTTAATTTTAATTAATTATTTATTTATTTTTATCATATCCATCCCATAGAGGTCGCCACATGTATATTAACTCACTAGAGGGATTGTTATTTCTTTCATGACGACTATTGTTATTACTGCATAATGTCCTGGATACGGTAGATATGCCTTTACATTTATTCTTATTTTAATTATTAAATTACGTTCTTTGTCGGGTCAACGATGTTCAATATGTGCTTGCATTTATACTATATTTTGATTCTAAAAATTTTTAACAACCTTTAATTCGTTTAGATTCAAATTACTTAATCTCAGAATTTATATATCTTAACAGATATTGATCATTACAGAAACAGAGAACTCCTTGTTTTTTGCCTTCAGTCTGAGTGGTTGGATCCAGTTGGAGTCACTTAGATTGTGGGTAGACAGCGATAAGTTTTATGGATATATTTTAATTTTTTTGTACATATGCAAATCTTACTTTACTAACCTTACTTTATCCCTTGCGTTTCTTTAAATCCATCTTGATATTGTCTTCTTGAATTGTCTTCAATATTATATAACATATTTTATACACATTATGGTCGTAATGCATAATTGTTTGTAGCAAGTGCGTTGCCCCCATAAGTATTAGTTACTGTTTGTTACAATTTATTAACTTTTTTTCTTTCTTTCCATATTACTGATATAAACATATATATACATTTTTTTTCTAAAGGAAAATAATTAAATTCTCTTGTAGTTTGGTTTCAGCACACCACAAATGATAATACACTAAATTTCAAAGCGCCATCTTGGAACCAGTGTGAATGACGTCTTTTATCCACGTAGTCGAGTAGACACATAAATCCGGTTCAAGTCGTACAAGATCGGACAGATTCCTCTCCAAAAATAAAAGGTGTGCATTCATTAACTGTTAAGTAATCATTAAAAATGAAAAAAAAACAAACAAAAACAAAAACAAAATCGAAATTGAACAGAATAAGATGCGAGTGCTATTTCTCCAAGGCTGAGTGGCAGGTTTAGTTCTAGATGTTGTACACAATCCCAATAGCGTTTCACGAATACACACACGCAGATTTGTTTTTTCAAGATCATTTCAGGTACATCCCAGAGGATGTGCCATTATACGTTAATTATCTCATTTGAGTGACATTTGAAATTGCTTCCGCACGTACTGCCATCTCTTGTCGGGACATCCAACGAATATTAGACACAATTTTAAGAGTTGGCAGCACGAAAAAAGCTTGTCGGAATTTTCGTCTGGGACATTGTTCTTGTCGGCAATTGCTGTCCGATCTTGGCTTGGAACTAAGTAATATATTAATAAATGTATAGGATTGTATTTAAAAAAAAAAAAAAAAAAAAGTAACGATCAGTTTTCAACCATATTTTTGCGCATTCTGAACATTCATTATTTTCTGTAGACCCCTCGCGGATGGCACTCTGTTTACGATCGTTGTCTTTCCACATCACGTGAAGAAGGCTGGGGTTCGATCAGTTTAAAGGAGAAGAAATTCTTAAATTGCGGTAGTAAGGTATTTCTCTCTGATTTATATTTCTCTTTTCCCTCGTTGGATATAATCGATATATTTGGTTAGCTCGTGACAGCGAATATATATTTTAGGGTTAAATCCTTATAAAGTTATAACGACACTACATGTAACAGCCCAGTAAATGAAAAAGAAAGGGCTGCAGATAGTGAAGTAGTATTCTCTGTGAACACTAATAATATTCGGAGTTTGGAACCGGATAGTTCTTCTACGGAACATCAAATGAAAACTGATATAAATAAAAGTAGGAAAAGGCAAATGAATCCGGAGAAGAGTAAAAAGAATTTCGCAAATAAGCTATAGAACTATGATAAGATATTTGCAAAATATGAATGAAAGTGGTTATCAAGTTGCAGAAAAGATATTTGTTGATGCTCACTGTAATTGCAAAAGAAAGTGTAATAATAAATTAGAAACAGAGAAAAGGGGAAACATATTCGCTACTTTTTGGAAAATTTGGCGATTTTAAACGACCGAATGCATTTTTGTACGGTTTGGTACAAAAAACGATATTAAGCAGAGAAGACCGAGGAAAGAGGGTGGAATCATTAGAACTGGCTGAGACAAGTATTTTCTGAGACCAAGTGATGGCTTATCAGTGCAAGTTTGCAAAAAAAATATTCTCGAGATAGACACCTTTAGCGTCTATCAAGTCCCTGAATTTATAGACGCTATGCTTCGGGTCATTGTCTTGTTATAATATGAAATTTCTTTAACAAAGTCGAAGTTCAGAAGATATTGCATTATGCTCAAGAATGTTTTCATGGCCTTCTTTTCTAAGATTCCTTCAATTCTGACAATGCCACCCACTGTAGAAAAACAGAAGCACCACATATCATAACGGAACCACCACCGTTCTTGACTGTAGGCACAAAACAATGTGGCACAATTTTTTTTACTCAGTTGATCGTCTCACTTGCATCCAAATTTCAAAATTATCAAAATTTGGATTCATCCGACCATAGTAGGTTTTTCAATTCCCCAATGTTGATGGCTTTTAGCCGAAGCCAATAATTTCTTTCGATTGAAACCATAATGAAATCCTACTTATTTAAGTCGAAGTTTTGCAATGGAGGTAGACAAGGGAGATTCTCTGTTATTGTTTAACTCAGCTAGGATTTCAAGGGTAGTACTTCGTCGATTGCGTTTAGAAATCACTATTATAGTCTTAACTTGTGTTTCCGCTTTTACATGCGATCGTCCTATTCCTGGATAGTCTTTTAAACTGCCAGTCTCTTTGAATCGTCGAATGGTAGTTTATACTCTATAAATGAAACACTTAGGTTTTATTTCAATACTTCATATTAAATAGCTTTCTTTATGCAGAGTTATAACAGCACATTTTTTATCTCAACATTCAGTTTCTTATTTCTTGCGCCATGTTTATCAAGAAACGCACAAAACTTACACCAGCCACTCTTTCTGAATGACGTGTGTTCGATTTTATCAGTTACAGCTCTAACTCACTAATTTATATTATTGGAAAACAGTCTAGAATGATCTACAATCATCTATTTTATTGAAACAATACTCCCATTTTCTAGAATATTCTCGACTCATCTATAAGTTCTACAATGTTCCATCACATTTACGAGTCTTCTACATCTGTCTCGAATATTCAAGAAATTTCTTAAATATTATATACGTTTTCAGATTTCTACAAATAATAGAAAATGTATTTAATAAAATAGGTAAACAGTTTGGTCTTATTTTAATAAAAACTGAAAATTAAAAAAAATGAAGCGTGATTCCAAACTTTTAGGTGGGAGCGTAAGATTGGTATAAAGATTTCTAAGCAAGCTTCGGCGTTATGGTTTATCATCCAATATTTTTCTGTTTGAGGAAAGGCGATTTGCATATTTTACATTATTTTAGATTGAAATCCAAATTTTAGATCCAAAATTTCATGTCTTAAGAAACTGAAAGTATCCTCGTACATTAGAGAAAAATTTAAACGTTCTAGCACATTTCTGCACGTATTCCAAATAAAATTAGGTTTTCTATAGAGGACCAACTTATTTAGTAAAATAACTTGTACCCTGGATGAAATTTTTATGAAAAGTATGTTGTCTGGCCACGCACACGCACACAGAATTCTGACTTTTCCATATTTGTGTTCTTTAATGTTTTAAAACTTTCCTATGTATGCTTGAAAGAGACTTCCAGCTATGAAGTAGTGGAATTTGAAGATCCACGCCTTTCTGGAAATGATAAATATCTGTCAAACAAATTAAATGTTATATCAGAATGAATATTTTGAAGAATGACATAACAGTTTAGTGGTCGGGGTAATCCGTAGCAGAGATATGCTATCTTGTCTTTAAATCTGAGTGTCATCGAAGATTGATATAAAGCTGTGAAGTCTGTTTTTCCAGAAACTGGATAGAGCTGAGTGTAATCAGGAAGATGTAAAGTTTGCTTCTCCCATTGGAGGATTACCTGGAGACAAGCATTTGAGGAATTGGTGAAAAACATTGGAGAATTATAGTAGAATTTCTGTGTATAGGGCAAGCAACCGTTTTCAGATTGGAATGTGGCTGCGATGTGTTCAAATTGGAAGGAGGATGCAATGTGGATATACACTGTGCTGCCACTCTATTAGGTACACTCCCTGCTGTGCACACAATTGGTTTGTCCCACAGCGTTGGAAGTCTCATGACCACAATTGTAGATATAAAAGCAGCAAAACAACCTTTCTACTATCCGTTAAGCGTATAAACCGTAGCAAGAATGGGGAAAAGGAGAGATCTAATGGACTTCGAACGTGGCATGGTAGTAGGTACAAGACGTGCTGGACAAAACATCTCTGAAACGGCAGTTCTCCTCAACTTTTCAGGCACCACAGTTTCAAGGGTGTATCGAGAATGATGCAACGACAGAAAACATCCTCTCAACAGCACTCCTGTGGAAGAAAATCGCTTATTGATGAGAAAGGTCAACGGAGGAGGATGGCTAGAATTGCGCAAGCAAACAGACGGGCCACAATGTAGCACATCACCTCAGAATACGACCTTGGCGCGCAGAATAAAATATCGCAAAGGACCACTAGTCGCACTTTGTCGCGAATAGGATACAACAGCCGACGGCCACATCACGTACCTTTGTTATCAAAGAAGAACAAGAGAGCACGCCTCCTGTGAGCACAGCAACACCAACAATGGACTATCGAGGATTGGAAAACTGTTTCTTGGTCTGACGAGTCGAAGTTCCTGTTGCATCATGTTGATGGAAGGCTAAGAATTTGGTGAAAACAACATGAATCCATAGATCCGTCATATCTGACGCCTACTGTGCAAGGTGGTGGGGGCAGTGTTATAATGTGGAGAATGTTTTCTTGGCACACGTTGGATCCATTCATACCCATAAATTTATTCACGTCTTAATGCCACATCCTATCTAAACATCGTTGCTGACCAAGTGCATTCGTTCATGTTGACAGTTTATCATCAGTCAGATGGTTATTCCAGCAGGATAATGCACCGGTGTACAAAGCCCGAATTACTATAGAATGGTTCCAGGAACATAACAATGACTTTTCTTTGCTGCAGTGGTCCGCTCAGTCCGCAGATCTCAATCCTATTGAACATCTTTGGGGTGAGCTGGAAAGGGCTGTTCGCTGCAGGCCTACACCTCCATCCAATCTCAAGAAACTGCGTGGCACACTCATGTCTGCATGGTACTCCATTCCTGCACAACGTTTCCAGCATCTTGTTCAATCCATGCCTAGACGAATTGAGGCTGTTTTGAAGGCTAAAGGAGGCTCAACACGCTGCTATATAGGTGTGCTATTAAAGTGGCAGCACAGTGTATAGTAAAAGACTGCAGTATATAAATTTCGGTCAAAAAACACTCCTCTAATAATAACCAAAACTAGAATACACATTTCATGTTGGGAATTTAATAATGAGGACAGCAAATAAAAACCTACAGGGTCTGTAGGTTTTTATATAAAATAATCTACATTATGGTGCGCCATAAATGGTAACAAATTCTAATCGAAAAATACTAAAATATTGTGTACTCTTGTATAATGCTTGTATATTGTACATCAATGTATTCTCAATAATGTACATTAGTACTAAAAATTGTTTCTTCAAGAATTAAAGTGTATGATAAAAATTGTGAGCAAACGACGCATCTAGAACACACCAACACTACGTGCAGATTTGTACATCACAGGACACTTTTCTCTCGAAATAATTTCAAAAGCGGTATTCTCTCCAATTCGTACAGGATTATCCTTAGTCGCGTGGGAAATAAGGTGGAGACCTAAACTTTTATTGCATTGTTCAGCAACTTCACTTCCTTTCGAAGGAATAAACAAACTCTTCAGCTGATTCCAATGCTGTGGAAATACCTCTTCGACATTAACAATGGTAATGTTGCAGTTATTAATTTCTGCCGTTTTCACTGCTTTCACTCCACATAGTGATTTCAGTACTCTTTCTAAGAGTCGAGGTCCGTTATGTGCCCATATATTACTTTTGTACGTTTTGGGAAATTCGGTAACGCAACTGTTCAAGAAAGGATGGTTCTTGTCGAAGATTAATATTCCGTTTGCAATACCGTTTTCGGGTTTTTCAAAGAGTGCATTTCGAAATATGTCTAACGGCTTCAACACAATGAAATCTAAGTCGAGATAAATCCCTCCAAACTTCAATAAAACAGCCAATCTCAATGCATCACTGAGATGATAAATCTTGAATTTACCTTTCCTCCAGTCGGTTTGAGAGAACCACTCCCTCAGCGGAGTGTCTTCCAGAAATTTCTGTATGTCGAGGTAGAGAAAGTTGACGTTACCATAAGCCGCGTTTATATCTTCCATAAGGGAGTTTTTTTCCATGTCAGGAGACGTAATAAACACTGTTACATCCATGTTAGGATGCAGTTTTGCTGCAGATTCAACTGCGCAGGTTTGGCGACCATTCAGGAAAGGTCTTCCAGAAGTCTCCAGGAAAAATATTCGTGCCGGGGTTTGGGAATATTTGAAAATCAAATATTTCTTGATCGTTATAGGCACTTCTGAAAGAGAATATTAAAAAATTAATTAATATTTTTACATTTCTGTTATCATATGTTATACCTCTACATATGTATTAGTTAAGCAGCTTTGATAAATATGAAATATGAATAAATATATTTATTCTTATGTATCGTACCTTAGGAATGTGACATTTGTTTTCTGTTTCTACTTATTCTGATAAAGAAACACTTGTTTCTTAAAAATGTATTTCCAGTTGAACGAAAAGCAAGTGGTTTGGTGGTCACCAAATTCTCAATTATTGCTTCCTAATTTTAAAGAGGCCAATGAAGAATACGCTTAATTCAATAAAATACTTTATAAATGCCTTAATAATGAAGGTAATTCATAAGAAAATATTCAAATACTTTTTTGTATTGAGGTCTTCTTTAGTTAAACTAATAATTGGTGGAGGTAGCATATGCAATTCATTATGATCATTCTTGTATTTGACGGAATTCAGGAATGAAAATCAAGTAATGACCTCTTGAAATTTGGAAGATTTTAAGGAGAGAAACGTCATATCAACATGGTTAAGATTCGAAACTGTTGCGAAGCTCTGGTCTGAATATTACCCATTTAAATAATAATATAAAATACATGGTGCGTTACATTTCAAGCGCTTTCGATTTTATTTTAATTGATTGATTTTTAATTAAAGGATAATTTATATAAAAGTAATTCTTTCACTTCATTACACGTACCTTACAAAGTAATATTCACTCAAGATTTGTAATGGTTTTCTTATTACTTCTATAGCGTTAAATTCACCCATGTGGTTCTGGATCAGAGAGCGAACAAATTATGGTACAGTTCAAAGTGCGAACTTCGTGTTTCAGAAGATTATTTTCCCATCATAGCTCATGCGATGTCAGTTCTTTTATCTTTCATAATTAAGAGAGATAGACAGAGGGAGAGATCTTATGTAAAACTATTTGAAAACAAAATATTAAAAGCTTATTTGAACCGTTACTTACTTTTCATATCAGGGAAACGGAATTGTGAAAACCACACTTCCAACTATTGCTAGCACAAAAATCCTGAGCCCTCTGATCTCTTGGATAACGGACTGGAATTGGTTTAATACAGATGTGCATTCAACAGGCTCCAAACGCTTCACGTTCCGTGTTTTTGAATAAGTAGGAAATACGCACTTACACTTTTCTTCCGGTACATATGTATACTAAGTTGTCAACACATTGAGAGATGAATTTAAAAATGTGAAAATCAAATCAATTCGTACAATTAAAAACAAAGGCATTGTACTGGAGACAGTTAATTATATGGATCTAGACAAAACTGGTTTTTCGGACACCTCCAAGCATGGTCTCAATACCGGGAAACCAAAAATGAATGATCCAAACATCCAAACATCCCAAAAAATCTCTCTAAAGATGATATTCTAACACACCTTTACTACAAGAACCTGCACGACTATGGTTACAGTTTTGAAGAAGTAAAGAATGCTATTAACCTGAGATTCCACATAGGATCAAAGGCGAACTCCACCAACTGGGTTATAAGCATCTCAGCCAAATTAATAAAACACATCTTGGAAGAGGACAGAATCTATCTGGGTTACTCAGCTCACAAGTTCTTCAAATTCACCATAGTGAACAAATGCTTTCGCTGCCTTGGGTATGGACATTCATCCCACAACTGCACACACAAAACTGTATCATGCGGTCACTGTGCCATGAGGGGTCATATCTACGCCGATTGCCCCAACGAGCAAGCAGACCCAAAATGCATCAACTGTAAGAGACAATAAAGACCACAATCACTCTGTCCAGGATCCCATCTACCCGGAATACCTGAGTGCATTGGACCAGGCAAGAACAGGGACCATCAATGAATAACTCACCAAATCCTTACATCACCTCTGCCCATGCCAAGTTCATCACACCTGCTGCTGAACTTTCTATTCTCAAATGAATGCCAGCGCTCCAGAACTGTTACCGATGAGGCCAGAATTATCATCAACGAACACTCCTACGAAATTTCATGTCTACAGGAGCCTTATTTCTCCAGACAAATTGACGGACGAAATTCAAAGGCCATGGGATTTCCGATTTCCTCAAGAATCGTACATTTACGAGGGTCTTCCAAAAACAATCATCATTGTCTTCAATGATTCTCTCGATGTTACTGCAATATCCTCCCTATGCCCCAAAATGCTACATGGGTTCACATTTCATCCACTTCTCATACCTTCTATATAATCTCTCTCTACTGTCCACAGTCTGATGACATCGAAAATTCTCTGAACTATTTAGAACTTGCCTTCGATAAACTCTGTCCGTCTCAAATAGTAATCGTAACAGATCTGAACGCCAAATCTCCGCTATGGAACAGCAAAACCTGTGATCCCAGTGATCGTAAACTGGAAGAATTTACCCTTACTCACAACCTGCACATCCTGAATCAACCCAACCAACCGAGCATCTTCTTTACCATGCGAGTCAAACATTGACCTGACAATCTGTACATCAGGATTAACCAACAACATTTCAGACTGGACTGTTCACGAAGATTACACGTGTAGTGACCACAGGGCCATCTCTTTCAAAGTTTCTGCCAACCAGCTTGCCAGGATTCCACCTCCTCAAGAATTAAGAAGATTTTCCATTAAACACATAAAATGGAAATGCTTCATAAACTCCATAAAACAAGATTTCCATGAAGACATGACTGACTCCTTAAATCAACTAAATACAGAAGAGTATGCATTTTGACGTACATGTAACACTAATAAGGGCCACAGCCAACTCAACAAAACGCGAAACACCAAGGAATACATCTGTCCCCTGGTAGAATTCTCACCTGACAAAGTTGATAAAAAAAATACATCAAGTTGGAAAACTCTACCAATGTAGATGTTCCTGGTCTCAAGCTGAAGTTGATAGATATACCTTGAAACGTCAATACAACGCGGAAATCGCCCAGCAAAAAAAGCACCACTCGGCAAACTTTTGTCTCTTCTGTTGGTAACTCACATCCCTGGGGCCTTCTCTATAAAATTAAAACAAAGACAAACTACCCACGAATGAAATCTACAATTCCATTGAGGACAACAACGCGGAAACAAAAAACTGGAAGGACACAGTCAATACAATCCTGGAAAAACTGTTTCCTGAAGAAGACACTATGGCCGATTCACCTTTGCAGTCTTCCCTATGGATTCTTAATCTCAAATATTCTTCCACCAAGGATACAGAATTATTCAACCTCACCTAACTACAGACAGCATTAGAAAAACTCAAAACCAACAAATGCTTATCTTCAGACCTGCTGGAAAACATTATCGTCAAAAAAATTTGGAGAAATATATCCCACTATGCTGCTAAACCTATTGCCGATCGAGCTAGCCGGGTGGGTAAAGTGCCTGCCTAGCAACCCAAAGGTCGCGGGTTCGATTCTCGCCTTGGGCTTGGATCAAAGTACTGTAAAAACCTTGGGAGGTGCATTATGGCCACAGAAGCTTATGCGCCAACAACTACCCAAAAAAAAAAAAAAAAAGCTAAACCTATTCAATAAATGTTTAAGCAATGGCAGTTTCCCCCGCCTATGGAAAAAAGCCCTTGTAAAAATAACAAAGAAGCCGAACAAACCACTATCAGATCCAAAAAAAAATCAAATTATTATTTTAGGGTTGCCCGTAATTAAATACATTAACCCGTATTTGTGTCTGTAAATTGCGTATGTTCTATGGTTGCTTTGCCTCTTTTGCTGGACGAAAAAACCCCAGTTACTGGGGAGAAAAACCTTGCCATCTACGCCTGAGACCAACTAACTCAGCCACCGAGTGAAAAAAGCCCATTAAAGTTCCTCGCGTCATCGACGGGATTCGAACCCAGGCCTTTTCCACCCGGTGTGGGGAGGACGGTGACGATACCACTGTGCCATCCGCGCAGACTATCAGGTCCAAAAGCTTTTCGAACTTGGGAAAACGTTTTGAAAGATTGTTAGAAGTCAGAATTACGGACCTCTTCCAGAATCATAACCTACTCTCATTGCAGCAGTTTGGTTTCGTCAAGGGCAAGTCATGTGAGGATGCTCTTCTTACACTCAGAAACCACACCCAAGACTCTAAAGCTAAATATGAACTGGCTATTTTTATAGACTTCGGGGGCGCCTTTGATTCCCTCTGGCGGGGGACTGTTCTTGATAGTCTCCGCTGTGCCAACTGCTCATCCCAGCTATACCAACTAGTGTGTGACTACTTCAGACATAGATATATACAGATCCTAACAAAGAACCACAGCATCACCCAGATCCATCTCAAGAGGATGCCCCCAAGGCTCTGTACTGGGATCCCTCTTCTGGAAAATCGTACTGAACTGCTGGCTGTCCAAAATCCTGAGTATACTTATCCTATAACATATGCGGATGAGTTGGTCCTCATATTTCCTGGGAATTCAAGATCCCAGTTAGAAGTAAGAGCTTCTTCAGTACTTGGGAACCTTATAGAATGGGCAACCAACAATAAGTTAAAAATATCAACTGCCAAAACGCAAATGATGACCTTTAAGGGACAACTTAATCTACAGCGTCCCCAACTCTTGAAAATTTACGGAAAACAAATTGCCTATGTCAGGAACACTAAATATCTGGGCCTGCTGTTAGACGACAAGATGAACTTCATGCTCCATATAACCCACCTAACATAGAAAATTTAAAAGCTCACCATGGCCATCATTAGAATTACAAAAACCGACTAGGGACTAGGGGGCAAAACCCTTATGCTCTACTATAAGGCAGTCTTTATCCCCACAGCAACCTACGCTGCCTGAGTGTGGCACGACAGAACCAAAAATACTAAAATTCAATCTAAGCTCCTCTCACTTCAATAATGATGATCCTAACCATGCTTAGATCCTGCAGAACTGTCTCAACCGATGCTCTACAAGCCATCGCAGGCTTCATGCCTCTAGATCTCCATCTAGCATTGTGTGCTTTTTGCTGTTCTATCAAGCATGCCAAACCCATGACTTTCAGAGGAATAACAATTAACAATCTTGGAGATATTACATTTCAGAAGGCCCGAGTCTGGACAGAATTGATGAAATAATGGCAAACACGCTGTAACATATCAACCAAAGGCAGAACGACTTTCAACTTCATCCCAGAAGTCTCTTTCACTGCAAACCAGGCAATCAAAAAATTAGTACAGCCAAAAAATTTAGGTATCTTTATTAAAGAATCATTTTCCTTTGATGTCCATGTCGCTACCATTGTGAAGGCAGCTAGCAAAAAACTAGGTTTCCTGAAAAAAATTAACCGAAACTTCAATCAGTTGGCACTTTTCATCTTTCTCTACAAAATCTATGTTAGGCCAGCCCTAGAATTTGACTCACAAGGTCTGGTCCCCAAATATTGCTTACCAAGAAGCCTTGACTACTAAATACGATAAATATTTGTATTGACGATTGTAAACTCTGCTGACTTGGTTGTCGTGCCGGAGTATAAACAGAAAAAAAAAAAAAAAATTAGAAATAGAAAATATTCAAAAAAGAGCAATCCAGTATGTTTGCTTTAAAAGTGGCCTTGAATACAATGAAAAATCCTACCAAGGGTGGTGTGTATTCTTTTGGACTCGAAACGCTGGAAAAAAGAAGAGATAAAGCCGACTTACTCCTTAACCAGCTGTTAAATGGTACCCTGAATTGCCTTCATCTCGTCTCAAATTAATTTCAACGCACCGACAAGAGCGTTAAGAAACCATCCGCTGCTCAAACCATCCTATGCGAGAACAAATTATGGATACTACAACTTCTACAACAGGACTGCAAGATCAATGAACAAAGCAAATGTGGAGATATTTGACATTCCGGGACACTTCAAGAGGCAACTGAAATTGCTAACTTCATCCGTTACCTGACTTAAAATGGACTCTTCTTGCAAGTTCTAAGACTCTGATTGTGTAATGTGTGTGAAGAAATACCAGTGCTCTGTCTTACTCCTTTATTTTATCTGTACATTTCAATTCACTAGTCTTCTTATGTACATTTACTTCTCTCTTTACTTTGGAAATGTATACTCCAAGCTTCTGCTTTGAAGCTGTGTAGTAATGCTTCGTAGCTGCACCCTCAGGCACGTTTGATTGCTGTTTTTTAGCTGTTAATAATAATAATAATAACCAAAGAACCTTCTCCTGGTTCACTCCTAATATCTACACATCATTACTCCTCACTGGCCATGGATCAATGAAGTGAAAACTGTATCAGTTTAGATTAGCTAACACTGATTCCTGCATATGCCAACAAACAGAAGATTGGATCCACATTCCTATACCACTGCCCGCTCTACACGGACATTAGAAATTTTCTGGCTTTTACAGAGATTCTGTAATTCTTCACAAAGTACCATGGCACAGATGTGGGAAACCACCGGTGGCGCCTTCCACAAAACACTGTACCACTATGATCTTGGAAGTTTATTATATCTGAATTTTCCTCATCTGCTTTTATTCTGATTTGGTCGGCCACCGCTCTTGCCCGCTGAGCATTAATTTGGAAGAATTTGATCATTGAAGTATTATATCTTTTAGGGCGTGGTGCTATAGTCCATCTTTGATCAGTAATATCTCTTGGCTGTTAGGTACACAGGGCATTTGTTATCCCGGATGGAGTGGGCACGATCGATTTTTAGGGAATTACAGTTTCCACAGACAGGCTCCTGGCCTTTGTTTTGGCATGACTTGAAATCGTGCTGCTCCTTTTCTGAGCTGTGAACACAGATCGCAACAGCCTGGGGACAAGTGTGCGACGTGTGGCCAAATTTACAACACTTGTAGCATTTGGGAACAGCCACATAGTCATCGAAGCGGTGGCTACCCCAATTCACGTAGATCGTTGTTTGTGAAGGTAGTACTTGCCAGCAGTTGGAGCCAATTCAACGTTCCAATTTGTGCTCTTGCCAGTTTTGGACTTTATCGAATACTTTGGGTAGATTAATATTTGTTTGTCCTGGCCTGGGAAAGATCTTTGGAAATTACGCTGATATATTTCCTCAAAAAGTTGGTAATGGGTAGAATTCCTATTCAAATCAAATATAATTATTGAGGGTCCCTTCTTTTGGGGTACTCCGCAGACAGGCCAAGGGTGGGGAGTTCTGGATTCGTCTTGAAGTCAGCTTCTTCCTTTGTCGCGGTTTCTATTACTACACCTATATTACGAGTTTTGGGAATGTCTTTAATCCTTGTTGTTTTCAAGTCTTCTTTCAAGTTTGTCATGATTTTAATTTTTATTTCCTCGCTTGATTGTCGAAAACGGTGATGTGAAGAGAACACTTGGATCAGGCCGTAAGAAAGTGACTACGCCTTTTCAAGATCGATATTTGAAACGGCTGTGCCTTCGTAATCACCATGCTAATGCTCCTGATCTAAAAGTGGACTTTGAGATGGCCTCTGGTGTTGAAACAAGTGCACGAACTATCCAAAGACGGCATTCGGAATGCGGTTTGCATGCCTATCGGCCCAAGAAGAAGCCTTTGTTGACCCAACAAATGAGAAAGAAGCGACATGCTTGGACTAAAACGCATGTTTCATGGACAAAAGAGCAATGGAACACCGCCATCTTTTCTGACGAATAGAAATTCGCCTTGCATGGCTCGGAGGGGAAGCGATATGTCAGAAGACGAAAATCGGAGGCATACCATCCTGACTGCATAACACCGACTGTAAATTTCCCCGCTGGGTAGATGGTCTGGGAATGCATAACAAGCAAAGGGGTGGGGCGAATTAAGTTTACTAACGGAACGGTGAATGCAAAAATCTATCTCGGAGAATGGAGAAACCTGTCTGGTATCTTGGAGGAGAGCCTGAAACCCGTTATTAGGGATCACCACACAAATGTTCAAAAATGCATTTTTCAACAGATCTCCGCACCTTTGCCACACAGCAAAATTGGTAAGTTTTATGCTATTCAGATTTAATGATGAGTTTGTCTTCTTGTCACAGAAAGCTAAAAACATACTTACACCAATGTTTTTCCTCGTTTTTCTCCCTTAAGGTGCAGTCAAACCTCAGAAATGCTGGCATTACAGTGTTGGACTGGCCCGGCAACAGTGCAGATTTGAACTCTATTGAAAATTTCAGGTAAACAATGTCGCCTAAAATTGCTCAGAAGAAGCCAACAAGTAAGATTCAGCTGCAGGAGAGCATTGCAAGGATGGTCTACCACAATATTGGGCAACCGTATATCCAGAAGTTGATTAACTCTATGCCAGATCGTTGCAAGGCTGTAACTGCAGCTCGAGGAGGAACAACAAAATATTGAGGACTTATTTTGCTGATTTACAGTAAATAATACTATTACGTTAACTTGTCATTTCAGTTTGTACACGTAAATGCAATAAAATGTATGTTTGGTTGTCACGATTGCCATTTGCATGATTTCTCATATTTCCATTAATTACCCATTTTACCCTTTGGGAAGATATTTATGGCAATTAGTTATATCAGCTGGAATTTTTTTTTTTTTTTTTTGAATTTCATTCACAGAGATATATACTGAGTGATCATTGAATTGTGACCACCCACCTAATACTTCGTATGTCCTCCTTTTGCCCTCAGTACAGCAGCCAGCCGACGCGGCATTGATTCAATAAGATGTCGAAAGCGTTCGGGAGGATTGCCAACCAAGCTGTCTGTAATGCGGTCAGCAATGCAGGTATGGAAGTGACTGACGTATACAGACGCCTGATATACCTTTCTATACTTTCCATGGTGTCCACAAGTGCTCTATTGGATTGATATCGAGGGAGTTCAGAGGCCAGTCGATATACTGGAAGTCAAAACTGTGTTCCTCAAACCATTCCTGCACAAGAAGTGTCCGATGGCTCAGCGCATTGTCATTTTGGAAGACACCATCGCCATTCAGGAAAAAGTGTAACGTAGCGGGGGGGGGGGTACACAGTCAGCAAGCAGTTGATGATAGCCGAGACCACTGATACGTTGTTCCACATGCACCAGGGGTCCAAGTTCCTGCCAGTGAAACATGCCGCACATCATACAACAGCCTCCACCAGCCTGCACTTTTGATACCATGCGTGATGGATGAAGAGCCTCACGTTGTTGACGCCAAATCCGTACACGACCATCCACGGTATGGAGTAAATAACGTGACTCATCCGACCAGTACACCTTCTTCCAGTCCTCTAACGTGCAACTTGCATGCTCATTGCACCAGGTGAATTTTTTTACGCCGATGAAACTTGGTTAGGAGAGGATGCCGTAGGGGTCGTTTGCCAACTCTTCAACAGTGCTGCGCCTGTTCGCCCGTATGAATCGTCGGATACGGCACTTACCTCTAACATCAACCTTTCGCTAACCTTTGAAATTTGCTTTCGGGTCGTTGTTTCTCCATTTTCGCGCCAGTCGTGGTACACATTAACTCCGGCGGCTCTCGAACACCCCCACCAGTTCAGCCATTTGGGTAATCGAGGCGCCAGCTCGTCGAGCTCCCATAATCTGTCCTTTATCAAAGTCCGATAAATCCTTCCTTTTACCCATCACGCTCGGAATTTTACTACCTACTGAACCACTGACACCTTATCTATGCTACGTAGGTCGACCAACTCAGCACTCTCGTACCTCACGTGGTCAACGGGTCGCATTCAATTTTCATAGGAGTGGTCATAATTCAGTGATCACTCAGTGTATATCCCATCTAACAAATGCATTTTGAACATTTCTGCAACCTACAATGCAGCAAAAAACACATTATCGGTGCAATCTGCCCGCTATGCATTTAAAAGAACATGGAATGCAATATTAATTTAAATAAAACATTATTTTTATTTAAGATGAATTATCTTTTTATAAGAATTAAACCTTAAAGGGGTCATTAGAATGTGGACTTATGCCTCTGTTTGCCCTCACTTCAGGTAATAAAAACATTGTCATTACGGGAACATTTCAGAATACTCCAATGCTCCGGGCAAATTCGTAGACTACTGGACAGTTTCCTCTTGATGTGATTTCGTAAGCGGAATTTTCCTCAATTCGAACAGGAGTATCCTTGCTGGAATGGTCGTAAAAGTGTACAGCATAACTTTGACTGCATTTTTTTAAAGTGGATTCTGCTTTCGAAGGATCAAAATACATTTTCCACTGATCCCAAGAGAACGGAAACACCAGTTCTGGATTGTTTACTGTAATACTGCAGCTATTATTGGCTGCGTCTTTCACCGATTTTATTCCACACTGTGATTTCAGTACCCTTTCTAAAAGCCGAGGACCGTTATGAGCCCATAAATCTCTTCTGTAGTTTCGGGAAAATTCATGGATACAACTATTTACGAAAGGATGATATTTGTCAAACATAAAAATTCCATTGGCAATATATCCATTCTTTTCTTTAAACAGCGCATTTCTAAATCCGTGTAATGATTTCAAAACTACAAAATCTAAGTCAAGGTACATTCCACCGTACTTCCACATGGCAGCAAGCCTTAAAGCATCACTAAGATGATGAACTTTGTGCGGTCCACCTCTCCAATTAGATTTTGAAATCCATTCTCTCAACGGAGTGTCGTTCAGAAAGCTCTGGGCGCTGATGGAGTTGAATTGCACGTTACCATATACTTCCTCAATTTTCATCGTAAGTGAGTTCCTTTGTATGTGTGCACTTGTCATGAATACCGATACCTGCATACCAAGGTGGTGTTTAGCTGCAGACTCAACTGCGCACAACTGACGGGCTTTCAAGAAAGGTCTTTCAGACGTCTCGAGAAAAATTATTTGGGAAGATTTTCTCGGGGTAATGTATTTGTTGATCAAATCAGGCCACTCGATGGAAAAGTATTCGTTGGGTTTATCTAGAATGAAAAAAAAAAATTATGTTTCTTCTTTTGCTTTATAGATAAAATTCAGCAGAATACTAACCGTGGTGGATTAACTATACATTTGTCTGAAAAACTGCAAAATGAATGAAAAACTCGTAAATGTGGCAAAGATGTAAATTTATTTAATAGAAATTCATAATCATAAAATGTACTAAAATGAAATGCATAATATGGGAACCTCGGTCAAATGATTAATTTGTCAATTTTTCAACGATCCTTTAATCACTAATGTTCTACTTTAAAAGTGGCACCATTTTGATGAGTGGCACCTTTTTTTTTTAATGAAAAGCACACGTTTTTTTGGAAATAAGCTGGTTAAGTATTTCGTCATTTCTCAAGAGAAATAATAAATAAATGAAATAATAATAATCGCGGTTTGGATAGTGGTTACAAATAACTTTCTCCCACACAGGGTGGAAAATGCCCGAGTTCGATTTCGTCAATAACGCGCGGTATCAAAGTTCATGAGGCTTATTCTTAGAGTTGAACATGCTCACAAGGAGTTAAATTAAAACCTCTTGCCTGTGAGCAAATTGCAAACGACCACGAATTAAGCTCTCTTCTTAAATAACCCTGTAACCGTTTAAATCATAGTCTGGCTAGAAAGTACAGTATTGTACAAAGAAACTGAAAATCACTGTTTGGTTTTTTGAAATAATACCCAAAAGTTTAATGAAGTGCAATCAGCAGTGATAAACTGACATCGGATAATATGCAATAAAATAGGTAAAAGATATACGCAAATATGCACTAGAAATGCAGGACAATCACCATCGTGAAAACAGCAGTTTAAAGGATTCCTATATTTATGAAATCCCAATACAAAAGGGATTATAACCAATAGTATTCAGTAGCATGCATAAGTAAAAGTTGAGAGCACAGAAGATTCTTCTTGACATTAGACTTGTATTTGTAATTTTCAGGAAATACATATATGGGAAAGTTAGTCCGGAGAACACCAGTAGAAGAGAAAAACGAGGAAGAGGAAAGATTAGTCCTCTACTTTCTCCAATCAAACTTTTCTAACGGGAGGTAAATTTTCTTGATTATAGTGTCCTCATAAGGTTTGAATCCTTATGGGCGACATGCTGAGGTTTTGTGATTACTATTGGGCCTTACATAAACTGGCATTTGTTTAACGCAATACCATATAATCCTAACCACGAAACCAAAACTATGGACCTTTTCCTCATAAACAACACTTCACACTACACAGTCAACGTTAGTGGGCATCTGGATACCTCATAACGAAATTTTTTAGTGGTCTTTCCTCCAGTGGTTTATCCTCTTTCGAATGGCCATTCTGCGGCTTCTTGTGTGGTGTAGGAAGAATACAAAATGATATGAAGTGCGTGATTATATTTCTCAAAACCTTGCGACTCTAATATTTGTTCAGATAACATAAGTGTAATTGTTGTCTTTGGAATATTCTTTATCGAAACCGTGGTTTTCCGAGAAGCGTGCTAAGGCTGTTCAAAATAAGAATGTAGCATATTAGAATTGGCTTGTATAGAAATCTCAAACTTTATTTTCAACTTACACTAGAGCTCGTAACAATTGAATGAATTGCGTGTATTTTCTGGGCTATTTTCCAGTTCGCTGGACGAATAATCCGAGTTTTCCTGGTGAAAAGACCTTGTTTTTTCACCTGGAGGATTTGGGGAAGTCCACCTGTGTCACTTGACAAGCAACACTATACGCTATGTACAAGACAGTGGTTGTATCGCATCTTGACTTCTGTACAGGTTTGGAGGTCTCATTTTTGCAAAAGATTGTGGATCTCTTGGAATATTTGCAGAGAAAGGTAGCGATATTTATTTCCCTTCTTCAGCCTTACCTAGAAAAGTTTCAGTTCTACAAATTGCAGCGTCTGGATATTATGCACCTGTGAGCTAATCTTATTGAGGTATTTCGAGCTTTGAATGAATTGAGCAAGATCAAAGCTGATGGAGTCTTTCTCTTCTTCTTTTTCAGGCTACGCAATGAGGGGACTTGAGTTCAAATTGTGGAAGGATGGTTATAGGATGCATGTGCGGAAGTTTGCCTTCCGCCAGTATATAATTGATTGTTGGAAGAATCTTCCATCTGTTGCTATGGAAATGGATAGTTTGAATAAATTCAAGGATTCGGCAAAAAAAAAAAAATGCATTTTTTTGCTCCCTGTTAAAATTCAGGGTAATTCTTTTATATTTGACGTTGCTGAATTCAAATATGGCAACCATATTGCTGTAACACCCACCAATTTTACCGGAGAATGGATTAAGTCAAAACCGCATATCTAGTAAAAAATATTTCATGTATTTTAAGAAAATGTTACATACAGTACTAAATATTGAACAATGGGTCGTTTAACCTTATTCTATTTACAAAAATGTTTATATGATAACAAAACACTTTATTTTGTTGTTTTTTCCCTTTTATAATCATCTTGGTGTCTCGAATACGAGATTACAACTTTACTCTGCCAACATATTTGGACTCCATTTTCCCTAGTATCTTTTTTCCATTTATCTTGCTTAAATCTTTCATCGTGTTCATCGGAGACTGCTCCCAAGTTTTCAGGAAAAAAGTCTAAATGGGAATGTAGGAAATGGAGCTTTAACGACACGTTACATCCCAACTGTCTGTACACTAAAATTAGCTCATCCACAATTTCACTGTAATTTTGTGATTTTAATTGCATAAAAATTTCCAGCAGACTTTTTCGAATGCCTTTCACACTTATTTCTGTAGCATTTAATTTTTTAATAAATTTCTCACCTTGGCATAACAGTTTGATTTGAGGACCCATAAAACTTTCCTCTTTTATCTTGGCCTCACTGATCCGAGGAAACTTTTGCCTCAAACAGGAAAATTCTTCTCCTTCTTTTGTCCACTGTTTTCACAAATATTTTTTTATCAAATCTAGCTTGATGCGCAATCGGAGTAAATAGATTTTTTAACTTATACATCAAAGGAGGATGTGCTACATTTTTCTGGCCTGGTGTAGTTTCTGTACGGTCAACCCCTTTTTTAACCATGTAGTGGCAATCCTTCGCTTGGCTGTTCCGCTCGCATAAAAAGCATCAGTATTTAGTGTATCCACCTTGCAACGCAGTCAGCAAAGTAATCACTTTTAGGTCGGCACAGATATTCCATTTGTATTCTTGAGAGCATATTTTTTGCAAAATAATCTTTAGGTTCTCGTACGTTTCCTTCATGTGAACTGCATGGCCCAATGGTATAAATGGATATTTATTTCCATTATGGAGTAAAACTGCTTTCAATCTGAACTTGGATGAATTAATGAAAAGTCTCCACTACTTGGGGATGTGCTCCAGATGTAACTGTTTCATTAATTCCTGGACATTGTTATTATAAACCAAAGCATCATCCACGGAGTAAGAGGCTGCTACGTTAGAAAGACACCTTAAACACTTTTCAAAAAGATACCATTGCTGAAGCCGTGATCCTGGTATTTGGTCCTTGGTTTTGGAGAGGTTCAAATCTCTGACCAAATCGTTTAATTCTGCCTGAGTGATTGGATGTGGCTTTGCAGTATCAAGAGTTGAGAAGTCTGGATCTGTAGCCGTTTTTTCTTTCTTTTTTTTTGGGGGGGGGGTCTGCATTTTCTGGAGACTCCTTTTCTGACCCTGAATCAGAGTCAAGTCCCGGTTCTGGTAGACTTGGCACTGCCATGTATCATCTTGCGAAACTAGCCTTATAGCAGAAGGTATGTTGGGATACTATAATTCTCGTATGCTTGAATTTTCCAGAAAAAACAGAAATATTGGTGATGCAAAAGTAACAATCGTTTATGTGGTCTCGAGATTCCACCCATATCACTGGAACATAAAAAGGTATTAATTTATGTCTACCTCTAAGTCATCCTATTAATATTCCTGAACATGATCTACAGGAAATCTTTAGAGCCTATACTTTATCTTGATATCCGACCCTATATCCAAAATTGAGTTCATAGTTTTTTCTTACAACTTGTGACAGAGGTGTTCAATTAGAGGAATTCATTTGATGTCATAATTTCAGTGTTTTGAATGAACCTTTTAAACCCTATACTTTTGACGACATTCGTGGTTTTTCCAATATTGATATCACTTTGGCAAAGAATCAATTAAATTGAAGAGATAGTTCTTGGGAGGTTGTTACAAATAAGACTAACAGTGATCACAGAGCAATTGTAATAATTATAAATTTATCAGAATTAAGCAATACAAATATGTCAACAAATGATAAATTGAGATTTAATTATAAGACTATTAAGTGGGATACATTTAAAAGTGCTGTGTTACATAGTTTTTCAATTTATACTAGGGACAATTTAAATTCATTAACCGCTTCTGAATATGCATTTTTTGTTCAATCTTCCATTTCTAATGCTTTAAATTTGGCTGCTAAGAGAAGGAAACAAAGAGATTACAAAGTACCTTGGTGGTCTTTGGAGTTATCTGTATTAAGGAGGGAATTTTATACATTTAGAATTAGGAAGCTCTTTCAGAGGGTTAGGGATAGGAGTAATTACGAAGCATTAAAGTATAAATAAATGTATAAAATTAAGAGGAGAGAATATCATAAGGCAATCTCTGAACACAAATTTAATTCTTGGAAAGAATTGGTTTGGACTACTGGAAATAGTGAGCCATGGGGATTGTTGTTTAAGTTAACCAAAAACAAGTTGAATGTTAATGATTTAATTAATAGTGTGTATTCAAATGATACTGAATATATTGTTTGGTACTCTACAATTTCTGATATTACTAGTACTTTACTTTTGAATGACATTTTTAGGGAGGATAGTGTACAGCAGCAGAAAATTAGACAGGGGAATGAACAGTATACTGGAAACGGAGTTTAATATTGATGAAGTGAAATTTGTATGTTCTAAGGTTGGGGATAATGAAACAGCAGGTTTAGATTTGATTGAAAATAATTGTGTTAAAAATTTTGTTGAGTTGTGTCCAGAAATAATGGTTAATATGTATAATAAATGTTTATTGAAAGGAGTTTTTCCAGGATTTTGGAAAATTGCTCTGTTAAAATTATTACAAAAACCTGGCAAATTGTTGACTGATCCTAGGGGTTATAGACCCATTTCTTTGTTAGCAAATTTGGGAAAAATACTGGAAAGATTGTTAAGGCTAGATACATTTTTCAATGAAGTAAATCTTCATTTTATATATCAGTATGGTTTTAAGAGAAACAGCTCAACAGAGGATGCCATACACGATTTGATTAATTTTAGTGTAAATTCTGGAGAGAAATGTGCTAGCATTATTCATAGATTTCGAAGGAGCATTTGATACTGTATGGTATCAAAGTGTTCTTTTTTCATTAAGAGAATTAAATTGTCCTGATTTGTTATATCAAATTATTAAAGGTTATTTAAAGGATAGGCAAATTATTATAAGATCCTAACATCTAACATTTAATAGAGTTATTGATCGCGGTTGTCCACAGGAATGTGTTGAGTCCTATTTTTTTGAAATCTGGTCTTAAACCAGTGGTTAAGTAGAACAATCCCTAATTGTTATAAGGTGGCTTATGCCGATGATTTTGTTTTGTGCGTGACAGGGAGATCCAGAGTAGTCTTAGACAGTAGAATGGAGGTTCTTGTTCAGGATTTGAGTGATTGGGCTTCCTTAAACAAACTAAACTTCCTCAAACAAAAATTTCATCTACTAAAACTGTCATGATGCTACTAAAAGGAAAATTAGACTACAACAGACCACCTCAATTATTAATAAACAGTAAACGAATTCCTCTTGTTTCCCAGGTAAAATATTTAGGGGTTATCTTAGATGATAAGTTATTCTTTTCACAACATTTGAGTTATTTAAGTAGGAAAATAAAAAAATCCATCGCCTCTATAGTTAGGATTACCACAAAAGATTGGGGTTTAGTTAAACACATTTTTATCTATATTATAAAGATATTTTTATTCCGATTGTGGCGTATGTTGCATCAATCGGGTACGTTCGTACTGTCAATGTACAATTTAAACAAAAGCTATTATCAATACAAAGAATAATGTTGTTAACTATTTTGCGTGTTTGTAAGACCGTTTCGACTAATGCTCTACAGGTGATTGCCTTTGGATTTAGCAGTCGTGTATAGAGCTTTTTGTTATTTTATAGGTAAAGGAAAACAAATTACATTTATGGGGATTACTAATATTAGTAAAATAATAAGAGGAGTTTACCTCAATATAGTACGTGGAACACTTCCGTATGATACCCTCCAGAAATTAAAACGGAAAAAACGAAAAAAATAGACAACAAAAAAATTTCGTTTTTTCCGTTTTAATTTCTGGAGGGTATCATACGGAAGTGTTCTACGTACTATATTGAGGGAAACTCCTCTTATTATTTTACTAATATTATTATCAACGTAGAACATATTGAGTAGTACAGGGGATTACTAATGAAGTTTCTTCTGCAATTAGCAAGCAGAAGAAAGAAATTTTGGCGAAATTAATTAAATTATGGCAGGACCGTTGGGATTCCAGTAGTACTGGTAGGGTAACTTATTTATTTATACCTAGTGTCGAATTTAATTTTAATAACAAATTGCATCGCTGATTTTATCCAAGTAGGTTGGAAATATGGGATCATATCTTATATGAATGCAATTTCTATGACGAATTTAGATTAGACTTATTTA
Organism: Mastigoproctus giganteus; assembly: GCF_048544385.1. Lineage (NCBI taxonomy): Eukaryota > Metazoa > Arthropoda > Arachnida > Uropygi > Thelyphonidae > Mastigoproctus > Mastigoproctus giganteus. Next base: position 202,917,637 of record NC_143577.1, read on the forward strand.
ATTTGGTATCTAATTTTATTATGGGTTCTGAATTAATTAATATGGCTTAGCGTAACCCAACGGTAGTATAACCATGTATTAATCTTTTTCCTTACAGGTTAATTTTTTTAATAATTAGATGATATCTATAATACTCCAATGATACGTGCAGCATCATACGTAACAGGACAATTCTTTCTTGCGAGAATTTCGTAAGCACAGTTTTCCCCAAATTTAACGGGGGTGTTCTTGCTGAGATTATTGTTAAGGTGTGTCGCATAACTTTGGTTGTATTTTTCTGCAAGTTCTGCTGCTTTCGAAGGAGTAAAATAATCCTTCCAGCGATTCCACTTGACTGGATAAGCAACCTCTGGATTTTGAAGAGTAAGATTGCAAGTGTTGTATCCTGATTGGTTCATTGGTTTAAATCCACATCGTGATTCGAGTACCCTGTTTATAAGATCAGGACCATTATGTTGCCATGTGTTACTTCTGTATGTTTTTGAAAATTTAATGAGACAGTTATATATAAAAGGATGAAAACTATCAAAAATAAGATATGAATTTGAAAGATGGCCATCATGTAATTTAAAGAGCGAGTTGCGAAATCTTCGTAGTGACCTCATCACTATGATATCTAAATCGAGATAAATCCCACCGTACTTCCACAGGACAGCAAGTCTCAATGCGTCACTAAGATGAGCTACTTTATACTGTCCGAGTTGCCATTTGGATTTCGAGAGCCATTCTCTCAGAGGAGTGTCTTCAAGAAATTTCTGCACGTTTAGCGTTTGGAAGGTCACATTGGGATAAACGGCTTCTATATTCAGCATGAGGGTAGTCATTCGAATGTCATCCGTTGCGATGAACACTGTCACCTTCATATCAGGGTTGTGTTTGGCTGTAGACTCAACCGAACACGCTTGGCGACCATTCAAGAAAGCTCTTCCAGAGGTCTCGAGAAAAAATATTTGATAAGGGCGTTGGGGGCTGGAAGAGGCCTTTTTTACTTCAATAAGTTTTCCAGAAAAGTTGTTTTCAATATTACCTGCAACAAAAAAAAAACCTTTACATTTTTTTAATTTTCTTTATTGGAATATTAAAAGGGCCATAGCTTATTTCAGAGAAAAATAACGTAAAGTGAAAGGAAAACTAATGATGCAGACAAGAAGGAATGGTACTGAAATATGAATCAACTTGCACGGTTTTTATAAGACATTACCGAAATAAGAAAGTTAATCAAATCTACATTGAAATTACATTAAACGATTATGAATCTTTAATTGATAGCTTATCTTTAAAATATTAATACAAATCGTAGAAAGCTCGCTTGTGTACGCAACTGAAGCAAGTAATCTAAAAGGTTCCCGGATCTTCTTTTTCAAATAAAGATCACTAATCTCTGAGCTTTAAGGTATTCAAAAATATATTATGGTCATTTTTCTTCACAATACGAGACTAATACTTTGCGTATCAATCTAATAGGAAAATACATAATGGATGCTTATAATATAGTACATGTAGAATCAAGGCGGTCCTCACTATGGTTCGGTTTCAGATGGAGTAATGGATCTATGGCTGGTTATCTCCAAGGATATGATTCGTTAAGAAAGGCAGCATAATATTTACTAGGATATTTAAGGTAAGGTTCTCGAGTAGATAAATATCGTCTGAAAGTGCGTGGGTAGAGTGGAGTTTGAGCTTTTGGATGTGTTATGAAGAATTAGCTGTGATAGGTTTGAAGAAAGGTTGTTGTGGTCAGAATTCCGTTGCAGCCGGATCTAAATATTAGTACTGTATTAGTAATGTGCATATCGTGCAAGGAAGCCTAAGGCTTATGCTGCACCATTCGAAAAAAAGTTAAAAAAGAATAATAATAAAATAAATAATTAATAGATAATAAAAGAAAAGAAAATAGACAACCTATGCATTTTTCTCCTCTCGTTGGTAACTATCCAGCTGACCTATGGATTTCCCAACCTGTCAGCCTCTAAAATTCCCAGAGTTCCTTCTAAAATCTAGTGAAACTGCTGCTTTAATGGAAAATCCTGTGTACTTTTGGAATTCGCCAGGCTTTGGAGTGAAACGAGATCCTGATCTTTGAGGAGGCATAATGTGCAGTGGTGTAGACTCAGCTTGTTAGTAAAGCTTGAACAAGAGAAAATTTGCAGGTTTCAAGTGTATGCCGAGATAACTTTCAGGCAGTTTGCAGGTGGTAGCTTGCAGGCAGTTTTGGCTGTTAAGGAACTTGGGCAGATGATGACGTCGGTTTGGACGTATTTTGGAGTAATTGGGCCTCGAGTGGGTATAATTAATGTTGCACAGATAGGATGGTATCCGAATCATGATGCGTTTCAGGTGGTTCTGCATTGCATATGTTTAAGGAGAAAAATAGCAGTCAAGGATGGTTTTCTCCTCTAGTAGGGCTATGATTGATTAACTGTATATTTGATGACTGTACGTTGCCAACAAGAACCTTCTTGTGGGCTGTGAGCTGTGGAGTGCGGTGGAAATTCCCGATGACGACATCGTAAGCTGATGGGTGCAAGTGAGTTATAGCTAAGTTGGCAATCTCAGTAATGATATCATAATGATATTATAAGTTAGTGTAAGTGTTTTCTGTGTCTAATGGCACCAGGAGTTTTCCACCATTGCCACGTTGTTTTCATTGTTGGTGAACCAGTTCGCTGGGAAATGCCAGACATTTAAAAGTATATGGATATTGTATATACCCAACAAAGCCACTGTAGGTCCAGATGGTTTCCCACTCTTTATCAAAATTTGCAGCCCATATATAGTCGACCTTCTCCTTCACCTTTTCCGACAAATTCTGCAATCTGGAATAGTTCCTTCAATTTGGAAAACCTACCATGTTAAGCCCATTCCAAAGATCAAGAAACCCAAATCTCCTAAAGACCTGCTACCAATATCCATCAGTTGTTCTTTACTCAAAATTTTTGAAAAAGTAATTCAGCCAACAATTGCCCAGCATTGCTTTGCACACAGGCCCGAGTACCTGCATACCGTTCTACAAAGGAGATCGACAACTACCAATCTTCTGGATACCCTCTTCAGAATTCAGCGCACCCTTAACAACAAATCACAGATTGATATCATATTCCTCGACATAAAATCGGCTTATGACAGAATACACCTCCCAGCTCTTTTTACCATTCTGAAACACTACTTCGGATTGGCAGATACCTTACTTCAAATTTTGAAGTCTATTTTACTTCCTAGACATCTGTCTGTGACCCACAATGACTTTCAAGTAACTATTGACGTCTCAAGAGGCATTCCACAAGGAAGTGTACTGTCAGCTATCCTGTTTGCAGCAGTTTTGGAACCTTTCCTTGCTCAGAATCCGAACTTTGTCTCTTATGCCGACGATCTGAAGTTCTACGTGAGCTCAGATCATAGTCATCAGATTCATCATATCAACGAACAAGCTTCTAGGCAGATATTAAGTTTGGAAAGTTATCTTGCCACAATTGGGCTGCATCTGAGCTCTTCCAAATCAGCGCAACTGACGATAACCAAGAAGAAAGCCAAAAATGATATCCAAATCTTTGTTAGTGGGGAACCGGTGCAAAAGGTGACCTCTCATACTGATCTTGGCCTCACCTGGGACGTTGGGCTCACATTTCAGCCTCAGTTTGCCAGGATGAGGCAGAAGACGCTGCTCTTTGGGCAGTGCGTCAAAAGCTCGTTGGTGTACATCAGCCAGCGCTGCTTGTTCGGCACATCCTGAGGTGTATTACGCCGATTCCTCTCTATGCTTGAGAAATTTGGTCATCTGCCCCTGCCTCATACCTTCAGAAGTATCCCAGTTTAGAGTACTGGTTGCTTAGATGGATGAACAGGGTGGTAGGCCACCCCCTAACTATCTCCAGATCTATCCTACAAGCAAATCTGGGCACCACTCCCTGGAGACATATCATCATGACAAAAAATGTCTTCACCCTTGCACGGCTTATAACTAGGCAAATTGATGCTCCATCGGTACCCACACTAATCTATGGCCCGAGGAGAGCAAGAGGGGAGCACCCCGACTCCTGTCTCCCTCTACGCCTTACGCTGTCAAACATTAATTCCCTGAGGAACATGTTTCCAGCCAATTGTCTTCGGATCTTCAATAAATTTAGGATCCACCCTGATAGGTTCTGTGAAGACAAGTCCAACAGGAAGGAAATCCTCAAGAACTGCTACCAGATTATGAACTTATAATACTCACCTGCTCCTGGACATGACTGACTGTTTTTTTTTTTTTATATTTTGTATATTACTGTTTATTTTGTATATTTTTGTATGTTTAATCCTGTAAATATCTCGGGTCGAGCACGCATTTCTCTTGTCTATTGTACATGCGTTCCTCGCACCTTAGTCTGTAAATATTCACACCCTTCTGGCACAGAGCCGTCCCAGGGTGACTCAAGGTTTCTTGGGAAATAAACTGATTTAATAAATAAATAAAAATATGTGTGGTGTCATGTACCGTTGTTCATCTGGTCGTTAGCCGCTGGACGCATTCTGAGGCCCAACGTTGCCCCACTTTCGCCTAGTGAAGGCAGACCAAGTATATCAGTACTTTAAGATTTACTCTGGCATGTCCTGCCACTTAATTTCCTTAGATTTCGGCGGCTAGGACCTAAAAAAAAAAGTATTTTTTTGATAAATACGATGAGGAATAACGCAAAATTTCTGAAAGGCCGAGTGTGTGGGTGAAAAACGTAATTTGGAAATGATTAAATCAATTCCGACATGTAGAGCATGCGCTTCCGTATGTGCAGGTAGAGTGGGTGTGGAGACTGAAGTCTTGGAGCAAAAGACAGAAGAATGGAGTCGAGAGAGGAGGCAACCTCAAGTCACAGTGGGGCATGCTCATGCCCCACCAGAAAGGAAAGTGGGAGCGGCGAGGAAAGGAGAAGGCAGTAAGACCGTCTCCTCCCACCACCGGGGGAAAGGGGGTGTTAAAGATGAAGGAGGCTAGCGCGCCCTCTTCAAGTCGCCAAATGGCGTTTGGCAGCTGCGCTGCGTTGTCTCTTTTATTCAGTGTTGAGTCGAATTTAGTCAAGTCGCTCATGGGGTAAGCCCTGTCCTTGTTATTATTATTATTATTATTATCATTATCATTAGCCATATGGTGTAAGGAAGCCTGAGGCTTTTGCTACACCAGCCAAAAAAATTTTCTGAGTTTGCCAAGCCCATACTCAACAGAGGTGGGCCCCCTGGGCTTGTGTTTTTCACTTTCTTGTCTCAGAATTTTTCTATGTTTTAATACCATTGGACAGTATTTTATAATCTTGTACAATTTAACTTGTGGTGGTCTTTCGTCAGACACGATTTATGGCAATTAGCGCATATTGAGAAAATGCTCTGTATTCCTGTTCTGTGTTAATGAAGTGGAATTCCAGTTCTTTCGAGGTAGTGTATCTGTGTGATCAGGATGCCTCTGAGATCTTCGTATTCTGGGCAGTCGTAATCGGATGTTTTCTGTTTTTGTGCTACTGACTGGGTCAATTATAAAATCCTGGAAGGTGGCAGCGACCCCCTTCCCTAGCGTGCCGGAAGATAAGCTAGCTTTTACAGCCTCCAAATTGAGGGGGAGCGCTCTAGCAAGCACCTGCAACACTGGTGTGCTTACTGTTCTGCATGCTCGTGTGGTTGTTAATAAAATGATCCTTTGTATCATGTCAAGATCAGGAGAACAGCTTCATCCCAACTCCTATTTCAAAATGTGCGATCCATGAGGGACAAATTGAATGAAGTCGAGGAGCTCTTGTTGTCCAGTTCAATGAATGTGGTTTGCTTCGCATTAATATGGCTTGATCCCAGTGAAGAAACACTTTCTTCTACTTGGCCTGCAAAATATCAGATGGTGTGCACGTCTAGAGAAAACCGCAGGGGAGGAGGAGTTGCAATTTTGTTCAATAAGAAGGTATTTTCTAATCTCCACACAATATCGAGCCAGTGTGATTTTTTCGAGGCAGTTCTAGTTACACTAAAACCTAAAAACAACGACAGCCAGAAGGTTTCTCTTGACATTGTTGCAGTGTATATCCCATGAACTCCTCAATTGGCTGCTTAACCATCTCCATTCATCACTGAAGCATGTCGTGTGTTGGGGTTTCAATGTCCCAAATACCCTGGGGAGCCTCAAGAGAAGACTGAATCAGAATCTAGACATATCAGGTCTTAAATTGGTGAGCACACCACCCACGAGGGGTGAAAGCAAATTGGACCTCGCGTTCGCGTCAGCAAATTGTGTAGCTAATAAAAACCCGACAAGCAACATACAGTCTGATCATAACCCCATCATTCTCTCTGTGGAAACAGAAATGGCCATCACTTCTGGCAGGAAGAAAGTCACAGCCAAAACAATTACAGCGCCCAAATACTTCAATCCTGAAAGGTGTGTTTATGTGGCTCAAGCAGTCCCATGGGATGTTCTTGAGAAAAGCGACCCTGAGCTCGGAGTTGACCTAATGACAAGATGAATAGCCACTATCTCTCTCTCTATGCTGCAACAAAGAATCTAACCATTACAGAGCATTCAAGGGCCTGGTGGAGTCCAAAAGTCTCTGAAAACTTCCATGGCAAACAGAACATGAACAAGTGGTGGAAAAACTCTGGCTCACCCTCGGATAGAACTGCCTTCTCCCTAGCTAGGCGCTTTTTATTAGGAACACGAGGGAGGCAATAAAACATCACCTAGATTTGCTTCACATAGAAGCAAATCAGAGGACGCCATCGACCCACTCAATCTGAGCAGTTAGCTCGACCATATAACTAGGTTCGCCGCTCAGCCAGAATCCACTACACCAAGGGAATTCCCATTCAATCCGATTTCAACAGATCCCTTAAATTCAGTTCCACTCACCAAATATCAACTGATTGATGCAATAAATAGTTTAGGCCGCATCCGGCGCCGACGAGATTTTTCAGTTTATGCTGAAATGCCTGAGTACATTTATTGTTGATCCCATTCTGTCGTTATTCAACAAAATCCTTCATAAAAAATTCTTCCCTCCTGTATGGCATGTCTGTCTAGTAAGACCGCTGCCAAAAATACGCTCTGCTTCTCAGCCCAGTCACTTTCGTCTTATTTCTTCTGCATCAAGCCTATTAAAGCTATTTGAGAAATCTCATCTCAAAACGTTAACCACCCAAATAATGCCGCATCAGCTACTGCAGATCCACTTTGCCACCCGATCAAGATCCATCGCTACAAATCTAGTCACCACCACTGCCAAGGTCCTCGAGGCATTTGAGCACGGTTCGGAAATCACCGTTATATCGACGTCCAGGTAGCGTTTGACGGCAAAGCTACTACATGAGTATTATCTCATTGGAGGAGACGTGCTCTGGTTCATTCAGACAATGCACTATTATTGTTCGCGATGCCAATCGGCGCTACACCAGAACTATTACAGCTGGAGTCCCACAAGGTGGGGTCCTCTCTGGTATTTTGTTCTCAGCTGTTCTTCTGCCTTTCGTGATGAGTCGAACTCATATTATCACCTTCGCTGATGATATAAAGGTGTTCACTGCTGTCAACTCTGGAGACAGTGCTGACTACACAAATGCCTTAATCGTACAGAAAATCCAGAACTTCGAAGCCTTCCTCTGCGGTTTCGGCCTTCACATCAATCCTGAGAAGTCGAAACAGTTGACTTTCTCGCTCAAACGGAACCCAACAATGGTGCAATCCAATATAAGAGGATCTGCAATTTCTGCTGTTTAGCAACACACCGATCAGGGAGTTATTTTTGATCAGAAGCTCTCCTTTCTACCACACATAGACTACCTGCAAATAAAGTTCTCTCGACTCCGGTGGTTTCTTAAGAAACAACTTATGCATGTCCATGACCAGGCCGTTGGTTGCAATATATTAAGACATGTGTCTATCCGATCATACTTTATGGCGCAGAAGTCTGGACCTCAACTGCCGCAACGCATCTGAGACGGATTTTTGCGGGCTAATTTTGGCTATTGAAATGGGACATATGGAAATTTCGGCTTCCCACTGCACTAAGGACCACCCAGATAGGTAGTCCTTCTGCCATTATCCATGAGAGAAGACTCGTCTTTGCTGTAAAAATGATGGTTGGCATTATTTCGGACCCTGACTTTTGGGCTAACTGCGGTTGGTGGATCCCGGTCTCAAACCTTTGGGACATTCCAGTCCTTCAGGCCACCCCAAACCGGTTAAAGTTATCCAATCGGTTCTTACCCATGCAAATGCTGCAGTACATATACTCCTTGGATGGCGACCTCTACAATTTCGCATTGGATAAAAAATATAGGCAGAACTTACTCCATCGACTTCCTTCTCAGGACCACGTCACAGGACATTAGAATCTTCTTGCAAGGACCTGTCAATCACTGCCATGGAGCCATCACTACATTGTTCCAGCTTTCTGCGCCTGCTCAGATGACTCCTGCTCTCTAAAAGGACTGCTCCCTGGAGATTTTTTTCTCCTATATCATCCTTGTTTATTACATTGTATTAGCCTTTACTGTAAACCCCTGGCTTGTATCCGTGAAGGGTGTTGTGTACGGCGTGTAACTTTTGGTATAATAAAGAGTTCTACTTCTTCTATAACCAGAGTTCTCCTATTAACTGCAAGCATCGTTTTGCTGTTCTACACTGCTCCCGCAGCATAAGTTATCGCAGGGATGAAGGTTGCCTTATAATACAACATTAGTGTTGTTTTTTTTTTAATCCCCAGTCTTTTCTCGCAGTCCTCGGCACCAGCGCCGAGTAACGTCTTATCTTTGTCTTTATATATTGTAGGTGAGATTGGAAAGATATGTTTTTGTCTAGGATAACTCCTAGATATTTCATTTGGTTGGCGAGTTTAATGGTCACACCTTCTATTTTAATTTGGGGTGGGCGCCGTATTTGCAGAGTTCCTTTTAGCAGAATAGATGTGGTTTTCGTCGGTGAAATTTTTAACTGGTTTCTTGTAGCCCAGTGTTGTAATTTTTGTAGAGGTTGGTTGGTGGTGGTTTCCAGTTGGGCTCTAGATTCAGCATCAATGGTACGAATAAGGTCGCCCTCAAAGGCCTTGGCCCTGACCAGCCCCAGGGTCAGGAGCTCGTCGAGGACCATATTCCATTGGAGTGGCCCCAAGACAGACCCCCGCGAGAAGCTCCTGTTCACAGATCTTGTTAATTTTTGCTAGCTGGCGTTTATTTCTACTTTCCTGCAAGATAAGTAGTCCTCCATTAAATTGTATAGGTTGATAGGGACTGCAGCCTCCCTTAGTCTGCCCAAGACGCTCGACCATTTCAATTTGGCTTGTCTGACACCAATCTCTGCTTGTGTGGTGCTGAGGAAACCTGGACGCACATTCTGTATCGCTGCAGCCTGTACCACCATGACAGATCTACACTACAAGCTGCTGTCAGCAACTTCTCTGAAGGAAATGAAGTGGCGCTGACAAAAAAATCTCAATCGTTCTCAGCTCTACAACAGTTCTACTCTGCTGTTTTCACCAAACGAAAGCAACTCTTCTCAAGTTTATCAACATATCAACAACAAGGAACCAACCCAACACCTACAATGTCTATCGATATTGCTTAAAACTGATATCGCCTGCCATCCACTTTTTTTTATTTTTAAAGCTGGTACCCCAGTTTGGGCAACTGGGATACAGGAGTAGCTAACACCCATTGGTATAGCTCTACCTCCAGTGGTGCGGGTTTCGTTCTTCCTAGGACAGAAAAAGACTGCTGTCTTGTGGTTCCTGTGCCACAATTTATACTTCTGATTAGTTGCATGCTGTGATTTGCTGTGTGAACATGTTACACGTTCATTACGCTTATAACATTGTAATTAACACGATTATATGTATATATCATTGCATGTATCATTATATATTGTATCATTATATGTATCATATATATCATTGTATCATATGTATCTATGTATGTACATAGCGGATTTGCCAGTTTCTGGCTAAGGCCGCTTGTTGTTTTGTTAATAAAGAAAAAGAAAAAAAGACGTTCGGCCACCAGAGTGAGTCGAACAACTCCCCGAAAAAATCAATTGAAATGACTAGTAGGTATTTTTTTCTGCATTCCTGTGCCTTCTGAAGCAGGTTTCCAAGTGCATTCACTGTGGAGGATCCCTACTTAAATTCGAACTGATTCCTAGCCGGCAGGTCTGTCCTCTCGTAGTGGTTTTTGATTCGCTTGTGCAGCAGTCTCTCATATAGTTTGCTATCCACTGAGAGCAATGTGATAGGTCTATATGACTCTGCGCAGTCCTGTTTTTTGTTAGGAGTTTTAAGTATTAACTTGGTGTTTGCCGTTTTGCATGTTGTGGGGAATTTGCCTATTTCTAGGCGTCTGTTGTATAGAGTAAATAAGTGCGGTGTAAATTCTGCAGTTTTCTTTAAGATCTCTAGTTCAATCATGTCCAGTCCTGCCCACTTGCGAATTCTAATCTTGGTGGCAGCCTCACCGAGTTCCTGAAGGGTGAAGGGTGGTTCGATTGACGAGGTTATATAGTTTGCGTTGTCCTTGCAAATTTCGTGTTGTTGTTGCGTGGTTAGTATTGCTGGTTTCTTGAAGATTTTGTCCAGTATTTTGCCCATCAACTGCACCCAGGTGGTCGTTAGGTTTCCCTCCGGTGTCCTGGTAGAACTAATGACCTCACCTCTCGGTAGCTAATAGGTTATCAACTTGTAGACTACGCTCCTGGGGTCGGTGTTTCTGAAGTAGATACTAAGCGCTCCCAGGAACGCTTACATTTTTAATGGTGTCTGTGTAATGGTTCCTAGCTTCTCTCTAATGTTGTCTCAGGACCTTCACCTCATCTTCGGGCCAGGTTCTGCGAACTCTCTACAAGTCTTTTCTTGTTTTTTGCATCTGTCATTATAGTACAGCAATTTCTGGTGTCCACCAGGGTACTGCGCCAGGTTTCGGATTTTTTCTTTTTATCGCTTGTTCACTGATGTTCAATAATAATTTTGTAGTTTCCCTCTGAAGGTCATCAGGGTCGCTCCAGGGGTTTATATTTTCCGGATTGTGTCTAATTGCCATGGTGTGCAGCTCTCTATATAGTGTCCAGTCTGCATTTGTGACTGTATATCTGTTTTGTGGTTGGTTTGTTTGAGTTGTTCTTGTTAGTTTTCTTTTTTGAAAAGGTTATTGCCAGTAGTCTGAGGTAGTCCATGCATCCTCCATCTTCCAGTCAGTCACATGTCTGGCCATACTTCCTGGTGGCTAGGGAGACATCAATATTGGCCTCCCAGAGTGTGCTCAGAAAGGTCGGCAGATTGTGGGGTCGATTTAGTACAGTTAGACGGGAGCCTCAAGGTTATCTTCTAAGAGTTGTCCTCAAGAGCACTCACTGCCGCTTCTTGGCATGCTGTGCCATGCCAGGGAGCGGCAGTTGACGTCAGCTCCAATGATGACTCTTTGATTTGGTAGGGTATCCTGCAGGCATCGGAGGTAGTCGATTGCAAAGTGTATATCTTGTTCCGGTCTGCAGTAGAGTGCCACGACATATACGAATCCTAATGCTGTGCACAAGCAGCCCATGTAGTACACAGCTGTGTGATTTTAGTTGCTCTGATGTTGGTGTTTCTTCCCAGCATGGTAGCCCATGGGGTGTCGTCATCCGTGAGGATCACCTTGTAATTGTGTGGGTATCCTGCGACCCGCTTTAGATGTGCATACGGTTTCTGGACTATAATAACATTTACGTTTTTGTCTATGACGGTTCTCATACAGCTAGGGGGGGAAATATATTTCCTTCTTTGCTTAACAATGTATAACCTTGTGACACAGTTGACATGGAGATGAAGATATTCCTGTAAATACTATGAAAATCTTGAAATGTATGTGAATTATCGTTTTGTGTGTTTGTGATTTGCGAAGCAACTGCATACTTCTGCTTTCACAGTGGAGCAGTTCTGGTGTGTTTTTGATTCAGTTTGACTAGACGATTCCAAAACAAAAGCTTTAGTGAATATACCCTTATTAAGTTGTTAAATAGTGTTTGGCTTTTGTAAATGTTATCAGCGCCTATGTTTACGAAGAGTAAGCATAAGTAGATTTTAAATTCAATCTTAAACTTTTAACTTTAGAAATTTTTACCATTAAGTCAATCTGGAGATTGTGAAAACACGCAGACACATACACTCGTGCATTGTCGATACAGTGGAATCGTACATGAAAATGTTTTAAATCACACACACATTCTAAATTTAAAATGTTTGACCCTCCAAAAACTGGTAGTGTCCGTTTGACCCCATATAAGATCAACAAATGTGATGTGAGTCATACCTCTATCAACAAAGAAATACTAAGTTTAAAGATTTTTCATTCCACTTACATACATTGCGTCTGCTTTGTGGGGCCCCTTATTAAGCTTGTATATAGTTTGTGTGTTTTTGTTAACCTTGCTTTTTGAAAATTCTAAAAGCCCCAGTGATTAGTAAGCCTAAGTACGAGAGAGCGAAAAACTAAATGTTGACAATAAAAACTATCATCTTAATGCTTTCAGAATGTTTAAGTAAGCTTTAAGAAAATGCATTTGTAAAATGTGAGCGCACACAAGCACACGTATGCACATGAGCACAATAATTGTTTTAATTGCTAAACTGTTGACGTTATTTGCTGGCCTGCTAAGAAGCAGATGTCACCGTTAAGTTTTTGAGAAAAAATCATTTTTATATGGTGGTCATTTAAAGAAACACAGGTCGGCTCTGCATACAGACTTCAATTGCTTTACAAAATTAATTGGTTAATCCTAACGTGTGTTTTGGTTTGTTTTTGGCAATATAAGTAGTCAAAAACGACACTTGATAATGCTAAAATGTACAGTTTTATTCTTGAGGTAACATCGAAAATAACCTAAAAAGCCAACCTTTTTAACATTGGTAATTTTTCACTTAAACTCATTTAAACAAGTGCACTTGATGTCGCTTAATATATACTTTTATTGTTGTTGTGACAACAATTTCGATTCTCAGAAACAGATGGAAATAGCAAGAAATATATTTTCAGAAAAAAGAGTTTTTCATGCCGCACACATTTGCAGCGCAGGACGTTGCAGATCCGAATTAACTACATCCTACAATACTTGTTTATGACAAATATAGCGATTTAACTAACGAAGAAGTTTTAGATGATTTGTACTTTAAAAATTTAAGAGATCTTAGGTTTACAAGTGAGAAAATGGGTGCTGCTCTTTCTCCACGTATTTTTTAAAATATTCACTATAGACAGGTTATTTATAGGGTTAATGTCTCATAAATTTAGGCTTTTACGATAGTTACCAGATGCTTCTGTTGTTTATCACATGGGCACAAATCTAACTCTTGCAAAAATGAATTACCGATTTGCGGACACTCTGCTCGTTCAGGTCATATTTTTTTCAATCGTCCCAACAAAAGTGATCCTTCCCAATATTTGCTAATTGTAAATGATAGAAGAAGACAGCCAATCACTCTGTTAGAGATGTCTTGTGTCCAGAATACCAAAGAGCTATGGAAACGGTAAGACAAAACACTATTACCATCCAGTCCTAATGATCGTAACAGTTCAATTAAATGCTAATAGATCTAAGACACAGCAAGTGATGAAATTTGAAGGCTTCCAGATATCTTTTTCTCCAGACATTGCTTGTTTACAGGAACCGTGTCAGTATCATGGTAAAATCACAGTCTCTGTAGTAACTGTTAGGGAGTGCTCTTTTAAAGATATACTGATAGTTCATTGCCTTAGCTACGTTGTTTGTTAACAAACCAGCTGGAAATAAGAACTGCTAGAAGAGCGGAGATTGAGGACTCTTTTCGGCCGCCACCTTCAAAATTGCACCGAGCCTTATGACAGCTGGATTCGAAGTTTCTTATTGGACTCGACATTATTACATTTTGATAACATTCAACAGCAGGAATGTGTTGTACTACACAAAGCTTTGCTAATTGCGAATCCTTCCCGTTCCTTCTATTTTCAATAATTTTTTTAAACCAATTTAAATGAGTGCTCTGTAATATACATACTTATAAATTTAGCCAATCATACAATAATATGCTAGAGGGGAACAGATTACATTAAAAGTTTGAATACTGTCAAAAAATTTCACTTACTTTTCATATTAGGAAAGAAGTTGTTAAAAAGAACTACACACAACACAGTTCCAACTAATGCCAGAAATATTCTAATTTTTCTCATTTCTTCGCTGTGGTCTCTCATACATCGCTGCCAAATTACCGATTCATAAAGCAATAATCACAGGAATATCTGTGGTTCTGAATAAAACAATGCCATTATTTCACATGTTTGGTACAGGAGCATCGGTGGGTCCCTGTTTAGAGCACCTTAAAAAGCAATACTCGTTTTTACACAATTACGCAGTACACCAGCAAATCTTATCTTTCATTGAAGTCTGTTTTTCCTGTATTATGCCAAACTTCTACAATAAGGAATTATTATTAATAAGGAATTATTATTATCAGTAAACGAAGTTAGAAGAGATTGTGGTTCTGATCTGTTTTCAGAAAAGAATAGAATACAATTGAAAGGAGAGTAAGCATGTTCCAGCTATATTCCACGACCAACCTTCTCTTTGAACCTGTTTTATATCATCCCCGTTATCAAACATAGCCTTTATTCTGAGTTGACTCTAATCTTGAGCTTAAATATCGCTTTTGTTTAAAGACCCTTATCGATAGCGTGCATTGTTCGGGAAATGAATTGTCATGTATTACTCCCATGTGGAAGATAAAGATAAAAAAAGCAGCAACTCGTTATTTTAAATTTTCCTAAACGTTTCCATAAAAAATTATGAATTGAGAAATATGTTTCGTTAAGGAACAGAATGTAATAATTTATTTTGAGATTTGATAATAATAAAGATATTTCATAGAAAATAGTATTCGTTTTCTGCATTCTTTCTGTTATTTCATCTGTTCAAACGACCTGAAATTGTTTGATCGACATTGAAATAAATAGAGTTTGCAAATGCTTTTGCCACATTCTTATCAGAGACAGTTGAAGTAAAATTTGTATTTAATACTTGGGAAATATTCAATTGTTTCTAGAGCTGTGTTTAATCATAATCCAAAGCGATTTCGAATTAGCATCATTAAGCTGCTGCAGAAAATAATTTAAGATAGTAATCATGTACCATTCCACCATGTTAGAGTTGGTTCTTTGTTCTCTGAACAGCTATAAATATATCCTCGTTATTGATCACTTGATTTGTCTTCTACAAAATGCTCTTTTTAAGATTTTTGCATTTTCAATGATTTCTGAATGTCAACGTTTTTACAGGACTGAAATAAGTTGCAATAATGAGATCCGTTATTTAGATGCAAACTCGCTGTTCCTTGCGAGGAAAGGTTGAAGATCAGGAGCGAACAGTACGGCTTCTATATTCAGCATTCAGGTAGTCATTCGAATGTCATCACTTGTGATGAACACTCTCACCTTCATATGAGGGTTGTGTTTAGCTGGAGACTCAACCGAACACATTTGGCGACCTTTTAAGAAAGATCTTCCAGAAGTCTCGAGAAAAAATATCTGATCATGTCGTTGAGTGCTGAAAGAATCTTTTTAACTTCAGTAAATTTAATAGAAAGCTCGTTTTTAATATTAACTGCAACAAAAAAAGACCTTTAAATTTTCTTCATTGGAATACATAAAATAGCAATGGCTTATTTTAGAGGAAAATAATATAAAGCGAAAGGGAAAACTTATGATGCAGACAAGAAGGAAAGGTACTGAAATATGAACCAACTTGTACTACTGATGAGACATTACCGAAATAAGAAATTTAATTAAATCCACATAGCAATTAAATTAAACGGTTATGAACCGTTAATTCATATCTCATCTTTAAAATATTAATAAAAATCGTAGAAAACTGTCGTGTGTGTACACAACTGAAACAATTTGACTAGAAGGTGCCTGGACCTTGATTTTCAAATAAAGAGCACCGATCTTGTTAAGGAGCTCTAAGGCATTCAAAAATACAGGGTTGTTAAAATTAAAGTATGTCTATGTAGAGGGCTCTGGATCGAGTTCTAAGACTCGTACTGAAGATAAATTTGGACAACAGGTACAATAAAGAATGCGCTCGCCTATTATTGGAAAAAAAATATTAGTTACAGAATTTGTCACTACATGGCGAGTAACTATCTTAGTTACGATTATGCAAATAACTGACGTTTGCATAATCGTAAGGTATTGCCACGGCGCCACTACTCAGCTGTACTATACAGTATAAAAGCAAAGCAGTTTCTTCAAAATCATACTGTAGATGTTTGCCTGCACTACAGCAGCAATGCCAACAACGTTGTAAGAAAAGGCGCTATTAGTGGAGCTGTACTATTAGAACAGCAACCTTGCAAGAAAAGGTGCTGTTAGTGAAGCTGTACTATCAGAACATCAGCAGTGCAGCTGCGGCTATCAGAGAATTCTGGCGCATAAGGTCCACGTCGACCTAGGACTGTTTGTGCTCTACGCAAAACGATTGCGAAATTTGAAGCGACAGGACATCTTGGTGTTCAACCAGGTAGAGGTCGAAAACGAGTGGACTCCTCTCTTGTTGAAGATGTGGCTATGGCTGTCGGGGATTTATCAAGTCAATCTCCATGTGGTAGGGCA
The DNA here is from genome assembly GCF_048544385.1 of Mastigoproctus giganteus. NCBI lineage: Eukaryota > Metazoa > Arthropoda > Arachnida > Uropygi > Thelyphonidae > Mastigoproctus > Mastigoproctus giganteus. The sequence goes on from NC_143577.1 coordinate 202,934,245, forward strand.
AGTGTGCCAGCTGTTTCTCGTGTAGTGGACATGCCATATTCCACTGTAAGGTTAGTAATGCGTCAGGTGTTGCGGTACTATCCTTACAAGATGCACATGGTACAGCAGCTAAAGCATGGTGATGCAGATATTCGTTTCACATACCACTTCCGTTTCTGGCGCGAATGACAGTGGATATCACTTGGCCATGGAACATCCTTTGGAGTGATGAAACCCACTTCTGCTTAAATGGACAAGTGAATACGCACAACTGTCGCATTTGGGCAACAGAAAACCCTCGAGTTATCCAAGAGGTCTCGTTGAATTCTTCAAAAGTGAGAGTGTGGTGTTCATTTACGGCCACATTCATGATTGCGCCATATTTTTTTGAACAGGTAACACCGACTGGGCCCCGCACCTGTTCCGTCACTGGACAGCGATATTATGAAATTTTGACAAATTTCGCAATACCAGAGCTGCAACAACGTGGGTGTCTTCAGGATGCCATATTCATGCAAAATGGTGCGCCACCCCACATCCACCGTTGTGTCCAAATATTGCTAAGGCAACGCTTTACAGACGAACGGGTCATCAGCCGTTGTTTCCAGACATCTTGGCGATCCCGATCACCGGACCTCACCCCATGCGACTTCTGCTTGTGGGGATTTTGAAGAACCAGGTGTATCGGGAAGGATGGCAAACTCTGGCAGATCTGAAGGACAGCATTAGACGTCATGTGCTGGCTATTCCAGTTGACACGTTACGTTCTGCTGTAGAAAATGCTGTTCTTCGAATGGAAACTGTTGTTGATCAAAATGGAGGACACATTGAACAATTGTAGCGCTGTTCAAGTGATTTGTATTGTCGTAGCGCCATATAGTGACAAATTTTGTAACGATTTTTTTCTAATAAATGGCGAGCGCATTCGTCATTGTACCTGTTGTCCAAATTTCTCTTCAGTACGAGCCTTAGAACTCGCTCCAGAGTCCTCTACACAGGGATACTTCAATTTTAACAACCCTCTATATTAATGTAATTTTTCTTCCCAATGCGAGATTCATAATTTTCATACCAAACTAATAGCAACATACAGAATGGATACTTATACTTGTTCATGTGCAGTAATGGTTAATATGTGTGGCATGTTTGAAGGTTTTTTCCCTCTGTATTTCCTTTAGTTCATTATTTAGCATCTCTTATACTATGTACACAGTCCCTCCGAGATCACTGGACACCTGTAGTTATGAACAAATCGTAGATATTCACAGAAATTAATAGCATGTTGATCCAACTTCAATTTTTAGTAGAAAATTGGCGGTTTTGAGTTCCCATCTGCTTTAAAACATTCAAAAGCTCCATTGACAAAAAGAGTCGTGCTATGCTTCCTAATTCTGATTGATAAGTCGTCTCTCCCAAAGAGGTTCAATAGGATGGAGAACGGTCTCCTTGTTAGCGACTATAATGCTGTGATGTTTCTAAAAACCACGTGTTCATTCTTCAGTTTTCACGATTGAAGCTGCAAGGACAATTTACATAAATTTGCTATAATGTGAATACCGAATTGTTCTGAAGGCCTGACGAAGCCGAGTGGTCAGGAGCGCAGTCGTACACGTTCTTTGTGTGGACTGTGGTTCAAATCCGGGCGACTACCAAATACGATTAACAATTGAATTCATGGTTTCTATTGACTTCTATTCGGTCATAGTCCATGTTCGATGTCCCTTCAAAAGCCCACATGCCATTTGAAGGAGGACCATTGATGTTTCTATCAAAGGTTTGACAAATGCAGGCAGATCTTCCCCGAAAATTCATTTCACCTCATACGTCTCTAAATGTCGTAGAAGCCAGGTTTGCTCGTGACCGCTTGAAGCCCTAAACTCAGATTCTTTAGAGTTCGACGATGAGATGGGTTAACTGGCCTTCTGTGTGCTCCTTTGAATCGAGTTTTTTATACCTACCATGTCTTTTGTTCGGTTCACCTGTGGATTTACATTTCTTCGGCACTACCAATAGTCGAATTGGGAAAGTTTGAATCTTGATCAATAGCCCTGCCATTGATCAAGATTCTTCCATTTTCGCCGTATACAATTTGTATATAAATTGTGGTGTATTCTCTGATCGATTTGACTATTTACTAGACGAGGAACTATAGTTTCTGGGAGAAAAAACCACGCTACCCTCTTCTTGAGACCAATAATTCAGACAAGTGTGTGTGTGTGTGTGTGTGTGTGTGTGTGTGTGTGTGTGTGTGTGTGTGTGTGTGTGTGTGTGTGTGTGTGTGTGTGTGTGTGTGTGTGTCAGAGAGAAAGAGGGAGAGACAGAGAGAGAGAGAGAGAGAAAATGTTATTGCAACTAGCAGAATATAATGTAGAGTATGGATAATGTTGCAACTGCCAAAGTCCATAGACTTACACTTGAATAAAATAATATGTACATACCTTATAAAGATAGAGTAATATATAATATACTATAATGATTCCTCACATAATGCAAACATTAAATGTATTTGCAGTGCTATATCACGTAAGGGCGATATTTATGTATATATAACATCTAACTCTGAGAACGATTAACTCGGCCATATTGTGAAGAAGGCCTGTAAAAATTCCTCACTTTATTGACGAGACTGGAACTGAAGTCTTTTCCATCCAGTGTCGGTAGGAGCGAATTCTACTAACTGCTAACCACGAGGTCCAGTTTCACAGAGCGTTGTAGCTAGAACTATTGGGGTTATTTGAGGGGACAAAACCATTAGTTTTTGGGGGTTTAATTGGCAGTCCATACTGTTTTAGGTAGGAGGCGATATTGATAAGACTTATTAATACCTGTGGTGATCTGAACTTCATTGTGGAGAACAATAGGGGGTCAGAATTTTTATATTGTCTGCGTACTTAATGATTGTCTTGTTGTCACGGGCAAGTGGTGCGATGTTGGGTGTAAATATCAAGCTATATAGGACTGCTCCTTGTAAAACACCAGCAGAAATCGCATTCACGTGCGATTATCCATGGGCATCAACCTGTAGTACCCAATCATGCCTGAGGATATTACCCTGGATTAGATAATGGGATTCAAGTAAACAGAATAGTGCCAACACGCTGATGACATCAAAGTCAACCTAGGTACCTGATAACTGGTCACGTGAGCCCTTCAAAAGCAGATAATATAGTACATATGGTTGCAAAGAGGTTCCTCACTGTGGTTCGGTTTCGGATGGAGTATCGGATCATAGAGGTTCCGAAACATTTGGCATGTTTCGGAACTTCTATGGAACAAAATATCAGGTGACCAATTCTGTTCGCCAGGATTTCTTAATGTTAATATTTTGAAAAAAAATATATATATGCCAGCTATTGTAGATGAAAATTATTTTGATGCACTTCGAAGGTACAACTGACACCTGAATCACTTGATACCTAATAATATTCGGCTTATAAAAATCCTGTAAGATATGTACATTCTGAGAGGATGCATTTTTTGTTTTGAACATTCAAGGAAGATACAATGAGAGAATACACTCCAAAAAGGTTTAGAAAACTATAAATCATAAGTTGAATCACATGGATGCGTCATTGTGACGCATTTTTCGTCACACAAGCTTTCTATGTGTCTGACGGAATACACCGGGTATCGTCCATTACGCATGTTTTCATTTTATCCTAAAGATCCACAATTTTCTGTCCACTGACAGAACAAGAACAACAGCAGTTACTACCATCTGCAATTCTGTTCGCTATTAATTTGAAAGAACATGCAGCAAAACATTCATTTAAATAAGACATTATTTTTATTTAAGATGAATTATCTTTTTCTAAGAATTAAACCTTAAAAGAGTTATTAGAATTTGAACATATGCCTCTGTTTCCCCTCACTTCAGGTACTAAAAACATTGTCATTAAGGGAACATTTCAGAATACTCCAATTCTCCGGGCAAATTCGTAGACTACTGGACAGTTTCTTCTTGATGTGATTTCGTAAGCGGAATTTTCCCCAATTCGAACAGGAGTATTCTTGCTCACATGGTCGTAAAAGTGGATAGCATAACTTTGATTGTATTTTTCTAAAATATATTTTGCTTTCGAAGGATCAAAATACATTTTCCATTCGTTCCAGGAGAATGGAAATACCATCTCTGGATTGTTTACTGTAATATTGCAGCTATTATTGGCTGCCACTTTCACCGATTTTATTCCACACTGTGATTTCAGTACCCTTTCTAAAAGTCGAGGACCGTTATGATCCCATGACTCTCTTATATACGTTTGGGAAAATTCGTGGATACAGCTGTTCACGAAGGGATGATATTTGTCAAAAATAAATATTCCATTGGCAATGGAGCCGTTCTTCTCTTTAAACAGTGCATTTCTAAACCTGTGTAATGATTTCAGTACTACGAAATCTAAGTCAAAGTACATTCCACCGTACTTCCAGATGGCAGCGAGCCTTAATGCATCACTAAGATGTTGAACTTTGTAAGGTCCAACTCTCCAATCAGATTTTGAATTCCATTCTCCCAGCTGAATGTCGTTCAGAAGGCTCTGTACGCTAATGGAGTTGAATTGCACGTTACGATATACATTCTCTATTTCCATCCTAAGTGAGGTCATTTGTGTATGACCACTCGTCATCAACACTCTTACCTGCATACCGGGATGATGTTTAGCTGCAGACTCAACTGCGCACGCTTGACGGTGTTTCAAGAAAGGTCTTTCAGATGTCTCCAGAAAAAATATTTGGGAAGATTTTCTCTGAGTGCTGTATTTGTTGATCAAATAAGGCGACTCGTTGAAAAAATGTTCCTTGGGTTTATCTAGAATGGAAAAAAGAAAGAACAATCAAGTTGCTTCTTTTGACTTATAAATAAAATAAAGTAGAGGATTATCTGTGGTGGTTTTTTTAATACATTTACTTGTGTATGGGTCATTCGTAAATGGGACAAAATTTTATTTATTTACACACGAATTCATAATTATAAAATGTACTAAAACAAAATGTATAATATGGGAAACTTGGTAAAATGATTAATTTTTCTATTTCTGAACCAAATATTTTTTCACCAATGTACTTCTTTGAAGTCCGAGTTTGAATTCGTCAATAACAGGCGGTATCAAAGTTCCTGAGGCTTATTCTTAGAGTGGAAGAGCACCGGTTCCTTCTGTATTCTACACATCACCTCAGGCGGGTAGCACATTGATTATAATCATGGTCCTTCACATAAAATTTAAAAAAGGCTTGATTTAGAATCCCGTAAACGTCACCCGGAATTTTTATGGACTTTTCAAGCATGATTGAAATCGTTCTCAGACGAGGGTTGCTTGTTTTATCTTCTGAAGCTCTGGTGTTTCGTCAATAAACAAACAAATCACCACAGAATTCACCACAGAATACTATCAATTTGCATATTCAATATACTGATGACTCAGAAGCACAATCGAACACGTTCTTTTTGAATACTGTGGTTCAATTCCGCATAACTAACAAAGACGATTAAGAATGGAATTTGTGATTTTTGTTTAAACTTATTTAAATCATCGTTCCACATGGTCGACTTCTATCGAGCCACAGTTCAAGTTCGATGTCCCTTGATGTGGCAGCTGAAGGTGGACCTTTATTTTTACTATCAAAGGCCCGTGAAAATTCAATTCACCTTAGGCGTCTCCAAATATTGTGGAAGCTGAGGCTTGTCTGTGACCGCTTGAAGCATTAAAATCAGATTTTGACGATGAGATGAGTTAATCAACCTTCTATTGCCTCCTTTCAATCGAGTTTTTAATAGTATTCTTTTCTTCGGTTTAATGTCAAGTGTGGATTTAGATTTTTTTGCCAATTGTCGAATTGGGAATGTTTGAACATCGATCAATAGCTACTGCCATTTCCCTCACGAAATATCAAATATTCATTTCCGCTCTTCAACTCTATTATCTCTTTGCATATACTCTTTATCTGTTTTGTTACTTGTAGAGTTCTGCCAACTGTGTTGGGTGTTACTTGTACAGTTCTACCCACAAGGGCCGATTTTATCAAACGTTGGGCTGTTACTGTTGGGGTTGATTTAAGGGTTAATTTGAGGTATGAGGCGATGTTGTTAAGACTGTTGTAAATACACGTGATGATCCTTAGCTCATGGTTGGGAACAATAGGCGTCAGAATTTTTATATTTTTTATAACTTAATGGTAATAATTGATTAGGGGAAACTCCTGAGCGATTCTCCAGGAGAGGTAAGTCATAAAGTTTGGCGTTAATTAATTTTCTTTTAGAATATGTAATATTGTAAATAATATTTACACCAAGTACACAGAAATAACAACGCTTGGACACTACATATCTATTGACAAACTTGTCCTCACTTATGTTGATCGCGTTTTGATATTTTTAGCTGGAAATCAGCTGCTGTCTTTATAATTTCACACAGCGATAGTTCCACTGCCTTTCTCAATTTTCTTTCTTTTCCTCCCTTCTCATTCCTTATTTTATTTATTATTCTACCTTTACCCTTATCATTACTTTGATATTTTATTTTTACGCTTACTTTTGTACACACATATTCGTTTTGCGAATGTTTGTGCATATTCAGAATCAATCAATTGAAATAATTGCAAATTTATTTGCAATGTTTTGTTTTAACAAATATTCAAATGTTTCTTTCACTTACTTTTCGTATTAAGGAAATAGATTAGAATTCCGCTCACAGTTCCAACTAACGCTAGAACCAATACTTTGAGACGTCTCATCTCTTAACTGGATACTCGAAACGATTAGATGGAAAAGCGTATCCGTATTTCGTGTTCTCTTTCAATTGCTATTGATTCCACACGTGCACTCGTGTACTCTTTCTGTTGATACGAGGATGGTCGATGTTAACCTGAATTTTGTTATTCTTTTATAAGATGGCTGCCTCAAACTATAACACGCAATACTCAGTCTCGGTCTCAGTTCTGAAGCATATCAGTTCCTTCATGTGTATTACAAGCAGTTCAAGATGGCGTCAGGCGTTCTTTCATTCCAATCAATCACGTACTAGTGTGTAAGAAATTTTCTGATAGTGAAACAGTTACTGAACTGCCGCTTGATCGTGTAGAGGAGCACCGCTACATATGACATAAAAATGCCACGTGTTAACGACAGCTGCCACAGGTGTGAACCTTTGTCGCGTTCAAGAGCTGTTTTGGAAAACAGATTTATAACAGCAGCGAGAAATGTTCCAACCAAAGCGTCAGTAAATGTTGGAAGTACAAGATAGAAATTATTCGTGGACACTTATTCAAGAGATTGTACGCAAAGTGGGTCTTAAAAATGTTGAGGTTTAACCAGAAGAGACGTCTTATTGTTATTAAGGCCGGAAATGCAATTCTGCAACGAATGGTTAGAGCACTCCCCTGAGTACACTACTTCACGATAATATGAAACGAGGTCCAGAACATAATGACATCACAAAGGAGATCCCTGACCCAAAAAATTCAAAGCAGTCTGTCTTTAACTGGCAAGATTATGGCGAGAGTCATTTTGGAATTCAGATTTGATTCTTGTTAATTTTCTGGCAGTTAGTGAACACTCTTTTTATTTATTAAACTTGTCTGTCCCAGCCAGCTTCAGACGCAGCAGTCGGAGATGATGACTGCACCACAAGGGGATGCAATGCTATTCTAAGGTTAGCAATTTCCCACAGCAAATACTCCAATTCCAGATGTATGAGGTGCATTAGAGCGAAGCCGTTGTACCACAAATACAATAGATGCTTTCAAGAGGATCCGTACACCGCAAGGAGATACATTACTCCTGTGTTTATTTGCTAGAAGTTCACTTTACAGCCTAAGGCAGGGCTTCGGGTCATAGCTTTGTAATATAAAATTTCTTCCACAAAGTTGAAGTCCAGAAGACATTGCATTCATTTCAAGAATGTTTTCATAGCCTTTTTTCCCTAAAATTCCTTTAATTTTGACAATTCACACACTCCAGAAAAACAGAAGAAACCTCAGATCATGATGGAACCACCACCATGCTTGACTGTAGGCACCAACAATTGGCACAGTTTTTAATTCAGTTGGTCGTCGCACATAACTCTACGCTTGGATCCAAATTTCAAATTTTAAAATTTGAATTCAACAGACCACAGTACGTTTTTCCACTCTTCAATTGTCCAATGTTGATGGCTATTAGTCTAAGCCGATCATTTCTTTCGATTGAAACCACTGTGAAATCCTACTTGTTTAAGACGAAGTTTTTCGGTGAATGTAGATATCGGAGTTTCTCTGTTCCTGTTTAGCTCAGGTTCGATTTCAAGTGCAGTAATTCGAGGTTTCCGTTTAAAAATCAGTGTTATGGTCTTATCTTTTGTTTCCGGTCTTACTCGCGGTCGTTGTGATTCTTGTCAGTCCCTTAAATTGCCAGTCTCCTTGAATCGTCGAATGGTAGTTTGTGCTCATTACACGAATCACCTATTTTTTTGCCAATACTGCTCATGGAATAACTTTCTTTATGCAGAGTAATAACAGCACTTTTTCCCTTTAATGTTCGGTTTCTTATTCCTTGTAATGTTTATCAACAAACACATAACACGTACACCAACCACTCTTTCTGAATGACAGGTGATCGATTTTATAAGTTACAGCTCTTACTCCTCAATTTATATTAGTGCAAAACAGTCTACAATAATCTACAATCTTCTATAATATTGACACGTTACAACCAATTTCCAGAATATTCTCGACTCATTTGTAACTTCAGGAATCTTCTACAATATTCAAGAAATTTCTTAAATATTCTTCAGATTTTTTTACTTTTATATATAATAAAAAATATATTTTTAATAAAATTAGTAAACAAGTTGGTCCTATTTTAATAAAAACTTTGAAAATTAAGAAAAATGAAGCTTGATTCCAAACTTTTAGGTGGGAGTGCATGATTGATATAAGGATCTCATAAGCAAGCTTCCGGCTTATGGTTTATCTTCCTATATTTTTCTAGGTTTTAACACAGGTGATTAGCATATTTTACATTACTTTACATTGAATTAAGATTTATTTCATTTTTACACATTATTATAATATTTCATTATAAGTTCACTTAATAGATAGTACTGTCAGAAGATTCTGATGGACGTAAACTTCCATTGAGCTTTCAAGATGATACTTTTGATACAATGGCAGCATTTCCATCTTTTAATGATGGGATTATTCGATGAAATGTCGAAAACAGATATGGTTACTTCAAACCGATGGACGTTCCCTTCTATAACTGTGGCAAAGTGTGATCTGAAAGGCTGTCTGCTGTCATCTATATTATTTACGTTGACAGTATTTCTGTGGATCGATTTCCATTGAGTTCGAATAAGGGTATTTATATTGCTTGGAAAAAATTCTTAAGCAGAAAAGGTTGGTTAGCACTTGGGAGGTTAACAAAATATAACCAAATTGTACGCTAATATTAAAAGTTTTTATCAATACATAATGACTTTAAAGAACTTCAACATGAGCACCTCTTGTGACATATAGAATATCAAGGCGATATTCAAGCTCTCTCTCCATACATTTTCTAACAACTGTGGGGGGATGCATTCGACTGCACGTGTAATCTGTTCTCGTAATGTTTCAATATCTGGAACAGCTGTCGCCTACACCAAGTTTTTAACATATCCCCAAAGATAGAAATCCAGTGGGGTTATGTCTGGTGACCTTTTGGGGGCCACAAAATCCCTGCCCATCCAACGGTTTGGAAATGTCTTGTCCAAAGTGTCACGAACAACTTGAGCCCAATGAGCTGGTGCTCCATCCAGCTGAACGATAACAGTAGGCTGCCTCTGTTCCAGTTGGGGTATAGCATAATTAATGAGCATGTTTAAAAACACGTTTGCACTAATTGTGTTTTAGTGGAAGAAGAAGAAAGGTCCAATAATGTAATCATGTAATCTGCCAATGCTTTTCCCTTTCTCAACTGACCCAGTTGCCAAAAACCTTTCCCTCCACGATTTAATAAGCTTTACGTCTGGGGGATTTCTATGCACAGTCACAGTAAATTTTGTTTCAGCTAACCAAACAACACACTGAGCTTTCTCTTGTACAGACAGCATCTTGAATAAATAGATGCAACAATGCTATTAGTGGCAACAGCAGTAAACTTAATTCACTGGGCTTAAAACTCTATAATTGTACAATATTATTTGCGATAAGAAAACTTAAGCAGGATTCAACATTACCAAATTAGAGCATATTATAATCAGGGTAATCATTTGTGAACACCCTGTATACTGCAATGATTGCTCACATAATGTAAGTATTAACTGCATTTGCAGTACTATATCACGTAAGGTCATATATATGTAAATCTAACTCAGAGAACGACTGATATATCACATCTAACTCAGAGAACGACTAACGCAGCCATATTGTGAAGAAGACCCGTAAAAATTCATTGACGGGTCTCGAACTCAGGTCTTTTCCACCCAGTGTCGAGATGACGGAGTTCTACCAACTGTGCTACTCGCGAGGGCCGGTTCCATCGAGCGTTGGAGCAAGAACTATTGGGGTTGCTTGCTTTGAGGGAAAAAAAAAACCATTAGTTTTTTGGTGGATTAATTGATAGTCCATACTGTTTGGGGTATGAGGCGATATTGATAAGACTTATTAATACCTGTGGTGATCTCAATGTCACCGTTGGGAACAATAGGGGTCAGAATTTTTATATTGTCTCCGTACGTAATAATCTGTCAGGAACAAGTGGTGCGATGATAGGGGTAAATATCTAGTTATATAGGACTGCTCTTTGTGGAACACCAGCATAGATTGCTTTGTCGTGCAATTGTCCATTGGCATCAACTTGTAGTACCCAGTCATACCGGAGGATATTACCCTGGATTAGATAGTGGGATTCAAGTAAACAGAATAGTGCCGACACGCTGATGACATCAAAGGCAACATAGGTATGTGATGGCGAGTCACTTGTGCCCTTCAAAAGCAGATAATATAGTGTATGAGGTTGCATAGAGGTTTGTCACTGTAGTTCGGTTCAGGATGGATTAGTGGATCTATAGCGGCTTATCTCCACTGATGTGATTCGATAAAATGGGTAGCATACCCATTTGTTACTGGATTTTTATGAGCGTAGCCTGAACAGGTATCGGCCGAAATGATGTTGTAGAATGGAGTTTCGGGCTTTTGGATGTGTTATGACGAATTAGCCGTGCTAGACTTGGGGAAAGGTTGTTGTTGTCTCAATTCCAGTGGAGATGGACCTGAGTAGCTGGAGAATGACGGGTAAAACATTTTTTCATAAATTGTCGCACTTTTTTTCAACCCCGACTGTGGCTATCAGTAGGTGTTTAGAGATGGTGTTGGAGTGCAGGATGTCTTGTTGCCATTCGTGGTCAACACGTCGAAGCGAGTTTGGCTGTCCTGTGGCCGTATTGAATCTTGTATTATGTTTGGCCTTTGGGCTGAGTCCTGTCACTCGGAATGCTATCTGGTGCAGCTGCTGCTTTAATGGAAAAACCAGTGTACTTCTGGAATTGACTGGGCTTTGGAGTGACACGAGATCCTGGTATTCTTTGAGGTGGCATATCGTGCTTTGGTGCTGAACCAGCTTGTTAGTATTGTTGTAACAAGCAAAATGTCAACTTTTCAAGGATATGCCGAGATAAAAGGGTGGTAGTTTACAAGCGTTTCTGACCGTTAAAGAACTGGGGGGGGGGAGAATGATGATGACGGAGGTTTGTACATTTGTTGGGGCATGTGGACCTCGAGTGAGTTGGGTATAATTAATATTGCACAGATAGGTTGGTGATCCGATTCATAGTGCTTTTCAGGTGATTCTCCAATCGCACATGTTTAAGGAGGAAAATAGCAGATCAAGATGGTTTTCTTCTCTTGTACGGCAATTATTGATTAGCTGTATATTTGCTGACTGTATTGTTGTCGACAAGAATCTTCTTGTGGGCAGTGAGCTGTGAAGTGAGGTTGAAATCCTCGATGACAACATGTAAGATGAGGCGTGCAAGTGGCCTCAGTAATATTATCACAGTAGGTACAGGGGGGATATATATTAAGCGAATATCTATTGCAGGTGCATTTCCCAGCAGTGCGATGGCTAGGGCTTCGAATTTCGTTGAATCACTGGATTTAGTGTCGATCAGTTTGCAGACCGCCTCTTTGAAGAACATGGCAACACGATCTCCCCCTTCTGTTTCTCCTGGAGGTAAACTCCGTACCATAGTATCTGGCATGGCTATCACTATATTCTGTTACTCATGATGAAGCCATGTTTCAGATATTGATAGCATCTCGAACTGTCTTCAGTCAGCATTTGCTCAGAAGGCCCATAAATTTCCTCACGTCATCGATTGAATCAGAACATAAATGTTTTCCAACGGTAGTGGGGAGGGTGACAATTCTACCAACTGTGTCACTGCTAGAGAACATTCTCATCATTCGCCGTATGCGTTTGAAATGATTTATTGGCTAATAAATGCTGGTGATATTTTGTTTCATAGAGGTTCCGAAACATGCCAAATATTTCGGAACCTCTATGAAACAAAATAGCAACCAATTCTGTTCGCTAGGATTTCTTAGGGTTAATATTTCGAAAAAAATATATATACACATGCCAGCTGTTGTAGATGGTAATTATCCGTTGCACTTCGAAAGTACAAGTGACACTAAATCACTTGATGCCTAGTAATATTCGAGTTATTCGCGCATGTTTAATTTTAAGAATATAAACTGTGCACACACGCTTCATAAATATCCACATAAGATATGCACATTCCAAGAACGTGCATTTTTTTTGTTTTACCCATTCAGGGGCAGATGCAATGAGTGAATGCACTCTCCAAAAAGGTTCAAAACTATATATTATTCGATTAATCACATGGATGTGTCACATTATACGTCCCACAAGATTTTCTCTATGTCTGGTGGAATACACTTGGCATCGTCCATCCATTACTCATGTTTTCATTTTATCTTAAAAATCCACAATTTTCTCTCCACTGATAGAACAAGAACAACAGCAGTTACTGCCATCTGAAATTCTGTTCGTTATGAATTTGAAAAACATGCAGCGAAATATTCATTTAAAAATACTTTTATTTAAGGAGAATTATCTTTTTATAAGAATTATACCTTAAAAGAGTCATTAGAATGTGAACTTATGCCTCTGTTTCCCCTCACTTCAGGTAATAAAAACATTGTCATTAAGGGAACATTTCAGAATACTCCAATGCAAATTCGTAGTCTACTAGACAATTTCTTCTTGATGTGATTTCTTAAGCGGAATTTTCCCCAATTCGAACAGGAGAATTCTTGTTCACATGGTCGCAAAAGTGGATAGCATAACTTGGATTGTATTTTTTTAAAAAGGGCAGCAGGGGCATCCCCTACTACGCTAGGGTCTATAGACAGACGCAGCATGTAATGAAAATATTTTTCTCACTGAGCTCCTCAACAATGTTATACATCTAGAATAAGGAAGGAATTCTTCTTATATCTTATCACCAAAACATAACAAACCCAGGCGACGGTAGTCTTTATTTTTATTTTACAAATGCAACTTTGTATAGTGATCAGACATCCGTTCGGTTATTATATGTGCATGCATCATATCGTATGGTGTTCAGGATTCCCCAACTTGACAGGAGAACAGGGGGGATAGGTCCTACCGTATACGAACATTTAGCCATTTGTTTGTAGAGTTGCTGTTTAATTTTAAAGCTGTTGCTGAGCTCAGGGGTCCACCATCCTCTCGTGCGTTCTGAGATCCTTATTTCCTTTGAGGCGGCATATTTGGAAATTGTGACGAGCCAGCTAGTTAACAGATCCAAGGCAAGTTGGCTATCACCCTGTTGAAGTGCATTCCAAGCAACTGCAGTGGCTGCTTCAAGGCATTTACTTCAAGGCAATTTCGGGCTGGTTATTACCTTTGTGTGGACCCTAGTCGAGACATTGCAGTTTGGAGTCGGAAAAGACACGTTAATGAAAATTGGCATATGATCAGATTGAAAGACAGTTTCTGCTATTGAATCACGTTCACAGTCGCTTGATGATAGCACAAGATCAAGATAGTTGTCACCCCTTGTCGGGAATTGATTGATTAGATAGATTCCTAATGGATGAAGCCTATTTAGCATTCTTGACTGAAGATGCACGTTGAGTGGATAAGCTGAGTTGAGTGGATAAGTTGAAGTCTCCACAGATTACGTGCCACAGATTACGAAGCCCATGAATGAGCCAATTAGTTATCTCATCGATGGTTTCAGCATTGGGTCCTGGGGGTTATAAATAACTGCAATATCAATGCGGGCTAATTTAAATTGGCATGACGCAATTAGTCCTTCGAACTTATTAGAATGGCTTTTGTAATTCTTTATTACAACCATGTGTGGTGTTTTATAGAAAAGTCCCACTCCACCCCCTCTTTTCTCCTGTCGGGAGCAAAGAATCATATTATAACCAGCCGAAACTGCAAATGGAAAATCTTCATTATGGTCAAGCCAAGTTTCTGTTATGCAAAGCGCATCATAATTGTGTGAGAGTAAAAGCTCTTCTACAGTTTCCAGCTTATTACGGATGCTACGGGCATTCTGATAGAAGAGGGCCAGGCTATTACATCTGGGGATCTTCCTTAGTACTTTTTGCCTCTGTGGTCTGTTTCTTTCTATTCTAGAGATGTCTCTTTGGGATATTCTCAGAGGAATTGTGTATTGTCTTCCATCCACGATTTCCGTGCTGAGTCAGCTAGTTGGATTACCTGTACCCTTAATGGGACCATGCAGTATTTCACTGTGCTGCTGATGTCTTAAGTCGGGAGATTGAAAAAAAAAAAAGGGCCTGATGAGGAGCCCTCGAGGCCAGGCAGATGGCTGAATCAAGATTTTGTATTGGGTTATGTTGCAATCTAATCTAAAAGATGAATAGGAAGGCCATTTTGTGGGCAATTGGGATATATCAACAGATAGGTTTAGATTTTCTTTTATGCCATTTTAACCTGTTTTGTGGTTGTTTGTGGAGCCAATCGTGAAATGAACAGGCTTCTGCGAGTGAGTTGTTGGTCGACATGTGCTGCTTTCCCGCTGGACTGGAGCCAGTTA
This sequence comes from Mastigoproctus giganteus, assembly GCF_048544385.1. NCBI lineage: Eukaryota > Metazoa > Arthropoda > Arachnida > Uropygi > Thelyphonidae > Mastigoproctus > Mastigoproctus giganteus. The sequence goes on from NC_143577.1 coordinate 202,949,301, forward strand.
GTTGGAGCTGTCCCAGTTATATGTGATCGTCTAGATCTCTTGTTTATTCGTGTCTGCGGTCCTACCCTTGTCTCTTGGGTTTTATAATTTTCTTTAGCTGTGTTACCTCTGGATGCGTGAGGGGATCGCCTAGCGACAACCTCAGCCCAGGAGTGTGGGCCAGAGTCAGTATGACAATGAGCTTCCGTATGGATTTCATGATAGTTTTTAATAACATAATTGGGATATCTAGCAGGTATAATTATGGATCCCTCCGAGGTTTGTTTTGGTGCGTCGCTTTGGCGAGTGGTGCGTGTTAGACCTGCTATTGAAAGAGCTGGAGGATTTTCACTCTCAACATTACTTTTATCAGTTGCTTCTTTATAGGTTCCTTTCTGATTCCGCATTGGGTTCTTTGTTAGTGCGGCAATGTGATGGTGTTCAGATACATCACTTTCTTTTAGTGTCCTCCCATACTGATTGACAGGGGTTATCATTGGACTGCTGCTGTAACTGAATGGCGAGATTTTTTTCATTTCATTGGTTGGCAGAGAAGAGGCAAACGGAAGTCCTATCTCTCGGCCAGGTTTCAAAGGGGTAGTTCATGGTCATGCTCTTAAATACTTTAAGTTGGCTTTTCAGTTGGGATACTTCTTGGAGGATCTCTACGTTTTGCGCCCGTAGGAACTGGTTTTCCGAGAAGAGGTCAGTGACGTTTTCAGACATTCTTTCCATCTTGCCTAACATGATCCTTGCATTATCTATTTGTTGGGCTTTGATAGTTATCGTGTGCTCGGTGATGATGTCTATAAGGCTTCTAGACATTAAATCATTGATGATTACTTGGTCTACGTTGAAGTTCTGGCTTTCGAGCATACTGGTTTGTGTGCTGGATTCCGATCTTGGTTCCATTGTCGTTAATACCACAGTCATGAGGAGGTTGAGCAGGGGGTAATGACGTCAGTGATGGGGATTTATCAACGTCAGTGTCTAGGACGCTGCCGTCTACTTTCCGTGGATTTACAGATTCATTATCTACATTGATTACGCTGTTGCTGTTACATAGATCGCATGTCCACATTTTTCGCCGTTCTTTATTCAATTTCCACAGCACTGTGGGGGTGCATGGCTTACAAAACCCCGCTTACACAGAAGGCAGCTGAGAAATACAGTTGATTTCACCTTACAAATTGCGCAGATACTTTTATTGTTTGTCATTTTAATGTTGCGTTCTGTTTCGAAAGCTTTTAAGTTCAGTTTCCACGAAGCGCGTGATCGAGGATAAGGCTATACCAAGAGAGGGTTCCGTTGAGAGAGAGCTGGAGGCAAAGATTAACTTTACCCCATTTTAGCAGATTACCCTTGGGAATTAGTTTAATAGGCACACCTTTGACCTTGCCCTTCCAACGTACAGAGAAGGGGTTAGCTTGACGGTGTGCTATACACAACACAATAGCCCAGCTTTAATATTCTTAGCAACAGTCTTAAATAAAATTAATATAAAAGATTACCTGGTAACCATCAAGATCAGTAGATGTGATCATCAGCTCCATGACGATGAGACGGACCTTTCGACATAAATTTCATACTTGGGAAGATAAGATTCACTTTAAAATTGCATATTATACGAAGAGCTCTCTTTACAGACAACCATACACTGCACGCGCGTGCGCAATCACTGTCAATCAATTGGAAGCAAAACTGATTATCCTTTTCCCAAAATACCATTGAAGCTATTGAGAACAGCTTCCAACTTAAAACTCATCCACGTAATACGAAGTCTTCTCCAAATAACACTAAAGAGTCTATCCTGGAATTCAGAAGTACCGAGGTGGAAGAATTCAAGTTTATTCTTCCATATTGTCCTTTCCGGGAGTGAGAGGAGGTAATCCGTTCTTAGGATTGGAGGCTTTTTTATAATCAATTTGCCTGAGTAAGCTGCTAGGCAGAAGGTAAATTGCCGGTGGAATTTGAAAGTGTAAAAAGGCCACACAGAACAGGAGTAAGTTCAGGAACGTAGGTTTTGAGAACAAGTGGAGAAATACCATCAGGACTGATACTTTCTTGCCATCAAGGATGTTTAAAATTCTGACATCCGTTTGACTGAACACCACAACAGGCATTAAATGGAGTGTACTGGGAATGGTTGGAGGATGTTTGTCAAGATCATCAATACACAAGTGCACTGAACATCAACATCTTTGAGGCCCGCAGTGAGTACAATTTATTGAACAATTTCGTCCACACTTCCAACATTTACTGACCCTTTCGACGCCACATAGAGCACTGCTGTTATTCATCTGATGTTCCAAAATCCTGAAAGTGACAAATGTTTACTCCTGTGACAGATCCTGAAAGTGACAAATGTTTACTCCTGTGACAGCTGTTGGCTGTACTACCAGAAACTTTATTGCAGCAATCTTACACCCATGAGCGTGATTGCTTGGAATATCAGAGTGTGTCTCCACCTTGTACTGCTTCTAATGCGCATGCATGAAGCAATGAATACGAGTTACGCATGATACCGAGATCGAGAATATTGTGCGTAATCGTTAGAGGAAGCCATCTTCTATAAAAAACAAAATCCAGTTCAACGTCTACCATCTTGTCAACAAATGTGCATCGGTAGAAAGAGTGCGTATGTGGGATTCATAATAATTGCATACAACGCAGGAAATATACGGATACCAACTGTATCATATCGTTCTAAGTACCCAGTTAAGAGATGAGACGTCTCAAAGTATTAATACTAGCGTTAGTTGTAAGTGTGAGTGTAATTCTGGTCTTTTTCCTTAATACGAAAAGTAAGTATAGTTCGAGCAAACTTTGAATATTTCTTTTATTTTCAATTATTTCATTCGGTTTATTGAAAGGAAGTCCCTGTTATCTCCAGTTCAGTGTGTAGCATATTAAATCCCTTACGTTAATTTCTAATAATATATACGCTGCTCGCCAAAATTAATAGAACAAAATTTTTTTTCATGAATATTTTATTGTGAACAGTGAGGCCGAAGGCGAATATTTGATATAATAGGCATCCCATTCCTTTTTTGGCTTGCTCAGTGGAGTAGCTACATCTCCAGTACTCAAGATGGGAAGTCATCATTGTTTACATGTGGACATGTGTTTATGTAAGGGGCGGCTCCTAGAACGTCAGTTCAACTCCGCCTCGTATCTCTGTGAAGAACAGTATCACTACAAATGGGCCAGATGTGTCTGTGACGTCGGTTTGTGTGTATTTTGTGTGTGTTCTGTTGTTATGTTCTGGCCACTTGGCTACCCAGAAGCATCAGTCACCTGGACAGATGATTCTGGGTACTCGTCCACACCACGGGAAGGTGGACCAGTTCCAGTAGATGGGACACCTATGGTCTCAGAGTATGAGACAAAAAAATAATAATAATAAAAAAAACAATAATAATAATAATAATAATAATAATAAATAATAAATAATAAAATAAAATAAATATATATATATATATTGGTTTTTAGCATGTATACGCAAACATACATACATATATACCAAAAAGTGAAAAACCAAGGGGGGGGGAAGAGAGAGATAAAGAAAAGAGTAGATCTTCCAGTTGGGCAACCAGTAAGAACGGCAGCATAAGAACACTTCGGTGCCTCCAGCCAGATGGATTTGATTAGATGATTTTTTTAGGTGGTGGCCGTTGCTCGACTTGAAGCCTGGCAATCGCTAGCAGAGGTCGCACATTGGTTTAATATGTCACGCAGTGCTGTCTCGGCCCTGTGGAAGCAGTTTCATCAGACAGGAATCAACTATCACAAGAAGAGTTGTCCAATGTCGCCCGAGAAATACGTCAATCAGAAGAGACCGCTATTTGGCCTTAGCAGCAAGACGGAACCCTAGATGTCTTGTCATCAACTGTTTCTTCAGGTTTCTGCGGCCATAATGAAAAGCATTTTCGACCGAACTGTGATAAGAAGGTTCAATTGAAGTGGTTTCTACGCAAGGAAGCCAGTGGTTTGTATCCAATGTCGCCCTTTCCCGCGTATAGGGGGACACTCTGCAGGCCGCAAAAAAGTAGAAAAAATAAAAAATCCCATTAATCCCAAATCACTGCAGAGCTCGTGGGAACTGGTGCCATGAACGTGTGACTTGAAGCCCTGATAAATGTGTACAGTTCTGTTTTCTGATGAATCCCGTTTCAGCTTACTGAGAACAGATCCTCGAATCCTATGTGCGACTTTTTATGGGTGTGGTTGGCCCGGATTTTGTTTTCATGAAAGATAACACCACTGCACATAGAGCTGAAGTGGTGGAGGAATATCTTGAAACTGAAGATATCCAACGACTGCTATGAAGCAGGATCACCAGACTTAAATCTGATATGTGTGGCACGCCCTTGGGCATCGCATTGCACGCCGACAGCCAAGCGCTCAATCACTTGGTGAGCTGAGGTCTGCGCTGGTGGAAGAATGGGATTTGTTGCCACAGAATCTTATAGACACCCTTATATCGAGCATGGTTTCTCGCTGTCTCCTGATTTCAACGTTATTCTATGTTACATCACCATACCAAAGTTTGACCCACTTCATGGCAAGCTGCACGAGTTACACCACGTCTTCTACGTGTTCTGTTAATTTTGTCGAGCGATTTATATCTGAACGAATATGCCACCACCTTTTATATTATATTTTTACATTTGGTGATGAAAACTGTAAGTGTAACTGTTGGAAAACATTATGTAGCAACACTACTCATAACAGCCACTTTTAAATATTATTACCATTTTCTAATATCAATAAAAATAATTATTGATATCAATCAGTAATTTTCTTCATATGGAACGACAAAAGTTTTATATTTTTTACAGCTTATTCTTAGCACCCAGGGAATTTTCAGTTTACTGATGTTCCATGGTTTTAATTTAACATGCTGGGCAGCGATGTAGGTTGGAACATTAAAAAGCACCTTAGCCAGAGCATAGCCACACTGCTTGATTACTCTACTATTTGGAAAGTCGGATGATTTTCCAAGATTCTGTGCATATATCACATTGATTGCATGCAACTGCGTAGACGCAAGATTAAAAGTATTTATCCCGCTGTCAAAAATGATTAATATAATTTAACCTTTAATCCCTTTTTAAAGGTTTTCAGGTTGAAATGCTTTAAGGGAGTACTACACTACTCGAAAAAAATTAACAGAACACGTATAAAACGTGATTTAACTCCTATAGCTTGCGATGGAGTGGGTCAAACTTTGGTATGGTGATGTACCATAGAATAACGATGAAATGAGGAGACAGCGATCAGAAACCCCATTTGTCAGGTTCAAAGACACATGTTCATGGCACCAGTTTCGACGAGCTCTGCGGTGGTTTGGGGTTTATGGGATAGAAACCAGTTCGGTTGGAAATTTTGTGGCCGCAGCAACCCCAAGAGACAGTTGATGATAGGCTATCAACTTTGATTGATGTTGCTCTAGGGAAAACTCTGGCTAACTCGTCTTGTAATGGTTCCAAGAGCCCGCCATCTTAGAGAATCACCAAAACGACGATGCCTTCCCATCCTGAGTATTGAAGATGTGGCCATCTCACTGAGCAAGCCAAAACACGGGAATGAACTGAGCTGTTCGCAACCCATCTTTTTATAGGCAAGAGGAATTTGCGTAATGTGCGACTCTGTAAGATGCTAAATTGATTTCTATTGTATACTTCGAATTTGCATGCCAGGATGTCTATTACATCAATTTTGAAATATTCATGAAAACATTTTGTTATGTTAATTTTATCGAGCAGTGTAGTAGTAGTAGTAGTGGCATGAGATGCAAGAAAGCAAGTGTATGAGCTTATGCAGCATCAGCCAAAAAAAAAAAAAAAATCACACCATTCTCTCCAAATGCCTGTCCAGTTCCTCCTTAAATTTATTCAACCTGTCAACTTCCACAACGACAGATGGAAGTTTGTTCCAGCAATTAACCACCTGCTGGCTAAAGACAAATTTCCGAACATCTATTCTACATCTGTCTTTGCTTAATTTGAATTTATGCCCCCTTAGGTTTGTAATCTGAAAAAGTGGAAGAATCCCTTCAGAATGGTGTTCAACCCATTTAATGCCTTATACACCTCAATCAGATCACCGCACAGGTGCCTAGTCTCCAGCCATTGCGATTTGCAGAACTTAAGCCTCTCTTGGTAAGAGGTCCCTTCATTCCACTCACCAATCTTGTTGCCCTTCTCTGTACACGCTCAAGCAAATCTACATCCTTCCTAAATTGAGGCCTCCAGACCTGTACGCAGTGCTCAAGGCGTGGCCTGACCATTGCCTTATACAGAGGGACAATCACCCCCTTTTCCCTGCTAGCAAAATTCCTATATATCATTGACAAAACCCCATTACCTACTCTGGCAGCCTGTCTGCATTGCTCAGAAAACTTCATATCTGACTGCACAATTACTCCAGGTCTTTTTCATTTTCTACCACCTAAAGTGTAATACCACACGGTTGGTACTTTTCTCTCGGGTTACTTCTACCCATATGCAGTACTTTGCATTTGTCAAGGTTAAACTTCAGTTGCCACTTCTTAGCCCATCTGCCCAAATTATCTAGATCCTGTTGCAGTAGCACACTGCCATTACTGTCATTAACAACCCTGCCAAGCTTTGTATCATTTGCAAACTTCGACATTAAGCCTGATATACCTTCATCAGTATCACTGATAAATATACATAACAACAATGGGTCCAACACCGAACCCTTGGGGGACTCCACAAAAGCAGCGTACATTGATTACCACTCTCTTCTCCCACTCAACCACCCTTTTATCCATTGTAGCAACTTTCCCTTAATACTATACTGCTCCAATTTTTACGGTAGTCTTCCATGCGCAACAGTGTCAAAAGCTCTCCTGAAATTCAAACAGATGATATCAAAATTATTTTTTGCATCCAGTTCCTTTGTAACCACATCATAATAACCATGCAAGCGTATAATCCTTTTATGATTCTCTTTTAGAAAATCACTACAAGACCAAGGAATACTCGGATTCTACAAAAAGTTCCCAAATATTTTTCCTGGAAACGTCTGGAAGGTCTTATTTGAAGGGTCGTCAAGCGTGTACAGTAGAATCCGCAGCAAAACGTAACCCTAGTATGCAGGTAACAGTGCTCATTACGTGTGCCGACTTAGAAATGACCTCCCTCATGGAAGATATTAGCACAGTTTATGATAATGTGAACTTCCTCACCCTGGACGTTCAAAAATTCCTGGAAGACACTCCCTTAGAAGAATGGTTCTCGAAATACGACTGGAGATACTCCAAATACAAGGTTTATCACCTGAGTGATGCATTAAGATTTGCTTTGCTGTGGAAGTATGGAGGGATTTATCTAGACTTAGATTTCATTGTGTTGAAGTCGTTAGACACGTTTCGAAATTCAATCTTTGAAGAACCCGGTCACGGTACAGCGAACGGAATATTATTCTTCGACAAGCATCATCCTTTCTTGAGCAGCTGTCTTATTGAATTTTCTCAAACGTACAGATCTAATTTATGGGCGCATAACGGCCCTCGACTTTTAGAAAGAGTTCTGAAGTCACAATGTGGAGTGAAAGCATTGAACCTGGGCGAAATTAAGAATTGCAACATTACCATCGTTAGTTCGGAAGCGGTGTTTCCTCGTCAGTTTCATCAGTGGAGAAGTCTTTTCGTTCCTTCGAAAGCAAGTGAAGCTGTTGAAAAATACAAAAACTGTTATCTTCTTCATCTTTCCTCCCACGTGAGTAAAGCTGATATTGTACAAATTGGAGAAAATTCTGCTTATGAAATTGCGTCCAGAGAAAACTGCCCTATAACATACAAGGCTGCACGTAGCATTGGGGTATTCTAGATTACCCACTAATTGCAAGTTTTATCGTAGAACGTAATTCTTCTTGTTAAAACTTCTATAATTCATGTACTTTATTCTGAATATACTAATATATAGGGTGTTTCGTAAAACGACAGACACATTTCAATAGTTTGATAATTATATGACATGAATAACGATATGAACGTTTATTACATTCTCCAGCTGCACAGCTATGACCATTTTAAATTATTATGCTTGTGATGGCTAAATGAAATTGCAGGAATTAGCATTAGCATGATGACAGAAGGAAGCAACGTGTACAGTTTATGCCAAAAAAAAAAAAAACGAAAATTTGTCTATCAATCATTCTCCTCCTTCACTGAAATAGGCTGTCAAATTCCGGGTTAAAATTTACCAGTCTTCTCTTCGACCACTGTGGCAGGCAATTCCAGTGCGCTACAAGAAGAGAATCAACCTTCTCTTTTTCCCTAAAATTATGTACTTGTGCTCCCTGGTTCTTCTCTCTCGTAGCAGTGAAAGTGTAATTTACTTTCGTTTTATTTAAATATTTCCTTCAGGACCTTGTATAGCTAGCTCTGTCAGTTCCTACTAAGATGTCTCGTTGCCAAGTTTTGCATTACGCATCCTCTAAGTCTTTATTCAAATGGATGTCGATTAGCACCTCTCATTAATAAGATTGCTCCTCTTTCAACCCTTCTCAGAAGTTCCACGGTGCTGTATTTCACTGATGGAATAGAACACCACGTAGATCTCTGGGAAATGCTTGTCAGTCGTTAGGTTGTGGCAGCGTTCCACTTCTGCTGAAGAGGTTTGCGCAAACTGCGAGAAGGCAGCGTATTCTTCTCTGGAATCCAGGAGGTGTGATTCTTGGTTCTTAGGTGAATAGATTATGGTATAAGGTATAAGGTATGTTAGTGTCTAACGGCTCCTGGGATTTCTCCCATCTCCGCGGGTGTACATTGTATCGGGACCAGAGATTTGAAGTGTGTGGGGGTCATGTGCTGTATATTGTGTTGTGCCCTTTGTTCCTCCGGTCTATTAGCCGCCGAGCCCCTAGTGGGACCCGACGTTACCACACCATGCCACGGGGAGGCTGACCGGGTGTACCACTGTAGCTAGAGTACTCTGGCGGGTCCTGCCACCTACTTTCCTGGGATTTCAGTGGCTAGGACCAGTTTGAGAATGAGATGATCGCTGTTTCTTGAGCAACGGTTGTAATTTTAACAGAGCGTAGGGTTGTTCGCTGATAACTTGTTCTAGGGCCAAATAGGTCGAGCAGTAATTTTGATGTTTTTAGATTTAGACCTGTGGGGAATGCGTGTGTGTGTATATAAATATATGTATATACACACACACACACGCACATATATATATATATATATATATATATAAACTAAATAAAAAAAAAAAACGTTGTGTAAGGGAGGAAGGCAGAAGACTGGAGGGTAGGAAACAGAAGAAAGGGGCCAATAGGGAAGATGGCCCCTGATGACAGTGTGGCATGCCCAGTGCCTCACCAGAGAGAGGAGTGGGGTGGCGGGTGGACGAAAACCACCACCCCACAAAAAAAAAAAAAAAAAAAAAATCATTCTGTAAGAGAAAAATAGGGGGGGGGGGTAAAAGAACGGATGGCAGGAAACAGAAGAAAGAAGCCGAAAAAAAAAAAAAAATGAGAGAGAGAGATATACTCCGCAAGTTCAGGGTAGGTACAGCTAGCACGGCCAGTCAGTTGGAGCCGACAACTTGCTGGAAATCCAGCAGTGTGAGTGCTGCTATGGTGGATGGGTCATGTTCAGTAAGGTCTAGTTCAGGTGCCGTCATTGGGACTCCATTTGGTGAGTCTGTGTCGCATCCAGACTGAAGGCTGGTCCAGTAGTCCATCAGAACGAACAGTGGGGGTGGTCAAAACCGAGAGTCCAAGATTGATGGTCAAGTCCAGGGATCTATGGTGGGTCTCTTCTTGATGAGATGTGTCACGTCTGGTCGAGAGAAGTTTGTCCAGAAATCAATGATGAGGAATTTGTCAAGGTATGTGCGGACCCTGTCTTTTATTGCACTGCTGGTCAAGTCTTGTGCAAGTTGGTCCAAGGCGTTAGCATCCATGGCTCAATGATGCGTGGCAACAATTGGCAGTCATGGTTGTTATGACCTATTGATTCGGATACTAAGGTGGTGGTAGCGCTTTCTGCCTGGTAAATAAGTCCATTGCAAATTGAGTCAGAGCTCGGTAAGTTTCTTCATTCTGTAAAGTGAGGTGTTCTTGATTTTGGTAGTTGAAGCGTAGTTTTGTTATTAGGATCCTCCTGAAGTCCTCGTAGATTTCACAGCTGTGGGCAAGGTGCTCCCACGTCTGATCCTCTCCACAGTGGCAGCGGGGTGAGTCTGAAATTCTGAAGTCATGTAGTTTTTTCTGGAAGGAGCCATGTCCAGTGAGGAGGTAGGTAGCATAGAGTCCTGGTGAAAACCAGACAGGTGTGAGGGGGTAGGAGGCCCTGACATCAGGGAGGAATCTTTTGGTGACAGCGCCTTTATTTGATGTGTGCCATCTTTCTTGTCAGGTGTCTGTTAGATATTCATTAAGTCTCTTCTTTTCAGCGTTTCTATTATTTGCTGGGTCAGTGGTGAAACCTGCAAAAGTAACTGCTCTTCCTTTGGCTATTTGGTAGAGCAACCCATGACGAACAATCTCCAGGTCCAGTGGAAGAGATCCAGTGAGGACCTGGAGCGCATGGGTGCTGACAGTGCGACAGGCACGCGAGGGCAGAAGGAGAAGAGAGCGCTGGATAGTTCCTAGATTATGGTAGTAATCAGAATACATCTGAGGTCCACATATTGCGGGCAGTCATAAAGTAGATGTGACGTCACCAAATCTGCAGGCCTCAACAAGCGCAAGTGGAGTTATCCAAGATTCCAAGAGATGTGGACTTGCCCCTGATGGGTCCATGGTCTTTTATTACGTATGCTGTATAAAGTCCTAGTAAGAACCAAGTCAAGGATATAAGAGTCCCTCGTACTTTCTCTGAAATGTCGAAATAAATAACAATCATCCAGACTTCAAAAATCTGTCTCAATTGGAGATTTACCCCCAAAATTTACGATCTACAACAGACAGGTCCAGTTGCCCATAATGAGATAATCACTATTAGCTGTCCTTTCAAGTTGCCTATAAAGATTTCTGTTATTCACCTTAGAATTCATAAGAACTTCTAGATTTGTAATAGCCTCCAGTACTTGACTATCTTTGTGCCTGATATGGGGTTCTTCTTTATAGGATGTTTCCATCACAGACCTTCATTTTCATTCTTCTATAGTCTTACTGTGATTTCGTAGATCATCTTCTGTAGTATTAAAAGATTATAATAATTATGGAGTAGTTTAATTAGATAATTTTATAGAATTTGATATTGGAGTGTACATTAGCTATTACTGTATTTCATAATATGCGGTATTGCAAATCATCTTATATTTTGTTCTGCTCTTGTTATCAATAAATTTCGATATATGTATGCAGTACCATATGACTGTTCTAAATCTTAAGAAAAGTTCTACAATGTTTTACTGCTAATAGTTGGTTATAGCCACATTCATTTTTAATAGAAATTTTTAAAGTTATTTGAAATTACTCTATTTGGCCAGAATATTTTCCAAATAAAAAAAATTTAAATATTGGTAGAAGTGCTTCTGATTTATTTTGTATTCATACACATTTTACAAATAATATTTATTTTTATATAAAACTACTTAAAAACAGAAATATCAAAGGAGGTTATGTCCTCCCATAAAGAATAGATGGCCACAAACTGGATAACTTATATACTGATGAGCCAAAACATTATGACCAGCGAGTCATAGTGCAAATCGAAGCAACTGCAGGTGATCTACGGCGCGTGCGGGAGTCGAGACACTGTATAAAAAACACCTTATGCTGAGCTCCGTTAGTCAGTGTAACCCTTGTTCTTCAGATGGGAAAGGCAGCAGACTTAAGCCAGTTTGACAAAGGTCAAATTGTAATTGCCAGACAACTGGGTCAGAGCATATCTGAAACGGCACGGTTGGTGGGATGCTCACGGTCGGCCGTGGTTAGTACCTACCAAAAGTGGTCCAAGAAGAGAAAACCCACGAACTGCCGGCGAGGTGTTGGACGGCCATGGCTCATCGATGCTCGAGATGAGCGAAGACTCTCTCGGATGGTACGTGGCAACAGAAGGGCAACTGTTGCACACACGCTGGTAATTGGAATGCAGGTGATGGGAGTAATGTGTCACAACACACAGTACATCGAATCCTGATGAAAATGGGGCTGTGTACGACAGTGCCTACAATGGGCACGCGAGCATGCCCATTGTAGGCGCTGTCGTACAATGGGGAAGTGAGGGCACCTGGATGCACCGTGGGACAAAAACAAGCCGGTGTCATGCTTTGGGCGATGTTCTGCTGGGATACCCTGGGTCCAGTTATCCATGTGCTGGGCACTCTAACGTCTACCTCCTACCTAAACATCATTGCTGACCAGGTACACCCTTTCATGGCAACGGTCTTCCCCTCTGGCAGTGCTATCTTTCAGCAGGATAATGTGCCATGCTCCACCGCCTGGATTGTTCGACATTGGTTCGCGGAACATGAAGAAGACTTCCAGGTATCGCCCTGGCCTCCAAATTCCCCAGACATCAATCCCATCGAGCATCTGTGGTTTGTGTTGGAACAGCAAATCCGATCTGCGGCGTCCCAGCCACGGACGCCGCAGATCGGGATCCTTTAACTCCCTTACAGGAGTTAGCAGATCCTTTAACTCCCTTACAAGAGTTAAAAGATCTGCTAGTTACGTGTTGGTACCAGATACCACAAGACACATTTAGAAATCTTGTACCGTCCATGCCTCGCCGGGTACTAGCTGTTTTGGCTGCACCTGGAGGACCAACATCATATTTGGTAGGTGGTCATAATGTTTTGGCTCATCGGTGTATACTTATTGTGTGGCTTCGATTACTGCTGCCGTGACAATCCAGGCAAAGGTAAGGTGATCGCTTGCCGTTGGTCTATTTGATTGCCGAAGGGCTTTCTCATCTTCCTGGGCAAACTGGCCTAGTTTGCCCAGGAGAAAACGATAGAACTGTCTTTTTTAACCTAAATATTGCGCATGCGCCTGTGTGAGTCGGTCCGTAGTTTGTGTGCTCCGCAGTTTAACGCTGATTACAGTGGTTTTAATGTTTAACCTAAAGATGAAGTACACATCATCTATATTCTTATCGAGCAACTGATCCACTGATGAAGCTTTCATCCTACCACCTGAAACAAGTAAATGGTATTTACTGTTTTTTCCATAATCATAAATGAGTACGAAACGCTATAGCGCGTTGTATTCTGCCTTTGTCCACTAGCTATAGCGCCGGGTGCTGAAAAGCTGATATTCCGATCACAGCATTAAGCTGAAGTGCACCCATTGCTCTCACTCAGCATCCTGCTGATTCTACTTGCCATACTATTCGACTGCGCAAAAAGTTGGCAACCTCTAGCCTGAGGCCAATTGACAGCAAGATATCCACGTAGACTATGCAAACACCTGTCTATTACATACCCCCGCTGCATTCCTCCCAAATATGAGCAGAAACGGAAAACCTCTCAACTGGATATAGAAGTGGGCCCTCTGCTATCATTCGACTGGTGACATCATCCTCTGTACTAGCTGCGTCAACCCCATCTGTCCCGGATGTTCGGGCCTATCCCCATCCAGCTGGAAGAAACTTTCCATGTTAGCCAGGCTGAAATTCAAGTGAGCGTTCTGCAAGAAGCTACGCTCATCGGGCCACAAGGACAACTCGAAATTTTTTAACAACAACCCAGCGAGGTACAGTTTACGGAAGTCGCGTCCCACCACTTGAGAATACTGACACCTCCACTACAGATATAACACCTTATACCGACGCTTCCAGAGACCAACACCAGGCCAACTGAATCTGTTCGCAACGGATGCAAGTATCAATGCATCTTCACCCACTTATACGTGATTTTAATGTTGTTATGCTCCTCAAGCGACTCTGAAGAGGAAGATACCAATTTTTGAGGCGACCAACGCTCCCAGGTATTTATTATTTGCAGGAATAACGGAACCTGAACTCCGTGAAGGCGAAAATATAGTAGTGCAAATAAGAAATAGTTTCTCCTACATCCTCGGATTACCCTAATAATTTCGGAGAAATAAGAACAAAGAGTGCTGGACAGCTTAAAGAAGATGCAAGATATAAGTTGCAGCTCGGGTACATCCTCGGATTACCCTAATAATTTCGGAGAAATAAGAACAAAGAGTGCTGGACAGCTTAAAGAAGATGCAAGATATAAGTTGCAGCTCGGGTAAGCCCGGGATCGCAAACCGTTCCTATAGTAGGACCCTGAGCTGAACTTCCATGTCACCTTAGCGTGAACTTAAGTATATACAGTGTTATTATAAAATAAAATAAAATAAATGATACACTATAATTTGCAGGCCTGTGGGTACAAGTTTTCTAAGCCATAAGTCACTAAGAAAGCAAAACGTATCCTATGTGCATAATATACATGGCTCTAAATCCGTAATTATATTGAAGCAATGGGTTCAGGAATTAAATTTTTGAAATTAATTATATTTATCGCCTTCCTGAAGTGATATTTTAGGTAAGCGATAGGGAAATTATTATTTATCAACTTATTGTACAATGCTATTATGTTTGCGCAACGGGTTTTTTTTTTATTTCAAATAGAAGCAGTCCTCAGGCATTGGGATAAAATGATTTTAGCATGCGCTGATTTCGATATATTAGATCTCCAGTTTGTAAGGCCGACTAAAGGCGACTAAAAGAGATGCATTTATTATATACGTTTAGATCTATATTATTATGGAATATCAGAACTATTAGCTCTTTCCAATACAAGTTCATCTGGATATAATCTGCTGTAATCCTGAACGAAGTGTGGACAATTAAACACACTTAGATCATCTACGTATCATCTGGAACATAAGTAGGTTATCTTGGAATGTTATTTCTGTAGAATATAGATAGAGGTTTGCAATTATACAGGATATTGGACTTCCCATAGGGGTACCATTAAGTATAACGAAGTTCCATCATATACATAAATTTATTAAAGTATCCCAATAGGTTAAATCAAACTTTATGGCATTTTTATGTTCGAAATATAGCTTTTGGAGAACATCTTTTAAATTGTTGAGATACTAGTGAATAAATGGTTAAAGTCAAATGTTTGTATTTTCTAAATATTGTTATTTTTTATTGCATTTATAATCGGAAAGTTGTTATTTATTTTAATAGTTTTACTTACATTATTTAATATAGTTTTAAGTAACTTTTCTAATGTTTTTCTTGGAATTTTAGCATAACTATCTCTACATGATGTTATGAATCTGAATGCAATAGGTGATATATGAAATTTAGGTGTGTCATATATATAATAAAAGACTATTGTATTAAGAAGCTAAGTAATCATGTAGGGTGAAGTGTAACAGTACAAAAAGGAAGATAAATTGATTATGGATCAGGGACACTGCATTAGCAAATCCTACCCTACAGCCATAATGTGTGTATACATATAAAAATTATATTGTAGGTAGAAATTGCGAAGAAGAAGATTTTTGTTTAAATCTATTGAATCTACGGTATACACAAAAAGTGAACTCGACTAAATGGATAAGGAATGTGGCGATATATGGTATGAAGAGACAGGAAATTAAAAATAAAAAATGAAAAGGCGACCAAAATAAGATTACATCGCAGTGTTTTTCATTTCAAATGGTTTCTTATATATCAGTTAGTTATGTACACAAACCGGGCAAAGCTCTTGAACGGCTATAGGCAACAACCTACCAGTATATATATATATATATTTAAATAATGACAAAAGTTAAAATATAATAAAATAAATAAATAAATATTGTGTAATTGGCATTATTTTAAATCTTATATCGGTTTTATTAATTGGATTTAAAGTGCGAAATTATATAGGGGTTTTCAGCTACTGTTTATGTCTTACCTTTACTCTCCCTTTTCCGTTCGTTCGTTTTATTTATTTATTTTTAACATATAATATTTATTTTTAACATATAATATACACAACAGGCATTCACCCAGTTAAAGTGTATAACAGAACAAAGGTTGTACAAAACATAAAATAGATGGTAGACTAATATACTTTGTACAATGGAAACGGGAAAAGTTCAATTCACAAAAATAAAAAAGATATTCATGACGTTAAGTCCAGCTCCATGAAGACTGGCAGAAAGCAGTATGCTGCAGTAGACATCATCACACACACACACACACACACACACGAATTAAGGAGGACATCTTTAACCCAGAACTCATCCGTCAATCGGTCAACGTACTCCGAATAGTTCTGTGAAATTGTTTCTTGTTCACAGCCATGTCCAATTCAAACTTGTTCATGAGTGCCAATGTTCTTTTGAAGAAGGAGTTCCTGGATATCTCTAATCTGGAGTTACCGATGTGGAAAGTAGTCTTCTTTCTAGTAGCCACCACTGGAGCGTGAAGGTCAATATGGCACAGAAGATCCGGCAGGTAAGTTGATCCAGCGAAGATGTGGTACAACAGTTTTAAATCAAGAACAGTTCGCCGAGTTTCCAGAGATTGAAGCTTGAAGTAGGAACAGAGATTCCGGTAGAAGATTCTGTGGTAAAACATGGGGTTACGTCTGGAAAGATAGTGGATAAATTTCATCTGGAGCGATTCTATTTGCTGTATCAAGTATGCATAGTGTGGGTTCCATATAGGAGAAGCAAACTCCACTATAGGGAGTATAGTTGTCTTAAATAGGAGCACAGAGAACTGAGGATCTTGAAATCTGCACGTCTGCCGTTTAATGAAGCCAATTTGTTTTTTCGCTTGGCTTAATATATTCCTAACATGTTTTTCAAATCCACATGTAGCGGTAAAAGTAACTCCCAGATCTTTAACTTCGTCAACTCTGGAAATCGGCATCTCCTTGATGTAATATTCATTAACTAAAGTCTTAGTTTTCCTCGTAGAGGCAAAGGAAATAGAGCTGCACTTCATAGTATTAACCTCCAAACCATTCAAAGCAACCCAATCAGCAAAAGAGTTGAGAGCAGTCTGAAGGTTAACTGCATCATCTTGACTGCTGATAGGTGAATATAGTTTCACATCATCGGCAAACATTAGTATCTTGATACCACCTCTCTCAACAAATTGCGGTAGATCGTTGATAAAGATGGTGAATAAAAGAGGCCCAAGAGATGATCCCTGAGGTACTCCTCTCGATGGAAAAAATTCCCTTGAGACTTCCTGTCCGATGATCACTGTATGTTTTCGATATGAGATATAACTCATCAACCAGGATAATAAAGGGTCAAGTATTCCATAGTGGCTTAGTTTTTGAGCAAGTTGATTATGTGGGACACTGTCAAAAGCCTTAGTAAGGTCTGTGTAGATCACATCAACCTGTCCCCCGCGATCGACGGTGTCTAGAACCTGTTGCCAGATGGTGAGAAGATTAGTGGTAGTTGATCGGCCCCTGGTGAAGCCATGTTGGCAGTCGCAGATGAAGTGATTAAAGTATTCCATTAATCGGTGGTGAATGATAGTGTCCAGAATTTTTGCCAGCGAGTTCAGAAGGCAGATGGGACGGTAATTCTCTAGTGAGTGGTTTGCACTTCTCTTTGGGATAGGAATAACATTAACAGTTTTGAAGTGAGTTGGGTAGATACCAGACTTAACGGAAAGATTGAATATATGCAATAATATATATTTAAGTTGTGGCAAGCATTTCTTCCACAAGATAAGTGGAATCTTATCTGGGCCTGCAGAAAAATCTTTTGTTAGTTTCCGAAGCGCTTGAATGATATCGCCTGTGTCCACCGAGAGATTATTCAGTGTATCATCCTTAATGACTTGAAATTGATAAGCTGAAGCAGCAGTAGCTGCTGTTTTCTCTGAAAAGGAGGAGAAAAAGGTCGCAAAAAGATCTGCTTTAGTTTTGTCACAGGTTATAGGCTTGCCATCGGAATCAATGATCCTGGTTCCTGTTGAGCAGTTATTAGAATTCTTTAGCATGTTCCAGAACGGCTTTAGGTCTCCATTTACTGTAAAACTGTGTTGAATTGATTGCATATAACGAGCGTACTGATTTCTGATCATCCTTTTAACGTTACTTCTGTGTTCCTTGAACAGTGCCATATATGCTTCATCATGTGTCGTCCTAAAGAGTTTTCTGCACTGTTCTTTGGCTCGTATAATCGCAATTATGTCTGTCGTGATCCAATGAGGGAATCTATTCCTGTAATTTTTACTAAGAGGTACGAACTCTTGAATGATTGAGGAGATTGTGCTAATAAGATGATCGGTGACTGCGTCAAGATCATTAATCCGTGGGAAGGAGAACCAATCAATGCAATCGAGCTCACGCCCTAATAGTTGCCAGTCTGCTCTCCTAAAGTTCAGCTTGGCTGGAACAGGAGTAGTGCATCTATTCTTCTGCGATATGTTTATTTGACAGCTTAGAGCCTTGTGATCAGACGGCAGAAATGAAACTGCTTCTAAAATACGGATCTGCTTGGATGCAAAAACGAGATCCAGCATCGCCTTGCCTCTAGTACAAGTATTGTTATACTGCTTGAGGCCCAGTTCTGACGTGATGTCATATAGCAGCTTAGTTGTAGCGGTTGACTTCTCGATGCCTAGTGGAGAGTGTTGAGTATTGAAGTCTCCAAACAAGTACACCTCATCCGACTGGTGAAAAAACGTTTCAAACTCACAGAGTGCTTGCGACAGCCTCTCCATAAGAAGAAGATCGACCGGAGGCGGAAGGTAGATAGCTGCAATGAGAACAGTTTTATTATGAACCTTCAGCTGACAAAAGATTCCTTCAATGTTTTGGAAAGTCCTGTGCATTGTAACTGCAAATTGGTTTGAGATGATAATCGCGACACCACCTCCCCTAGATCCCCTGTCTCTTCTGAGGATAGTATGGCCCACTGCTGCCACTTCCGAATCCAGAATCCCATCGTGTAGCCAAGTTTCTGTGAAGATATATATATCAAACTCCAGAGAGCAAAGCGAGATTCTAAGTTTGTCAATTTTATTCACTAAGCTCCTACAGTTCTGATAATATATGTGAAGAGATTGCTGACAGGGATCATCAGCTCTCCCTGTATATACAGAATCAGTAGAGGCCTGGAAAAGAAGAGAACAAGAGTTGTTTGTGCACCGTGATTGCTAACTATCATTCTTCTCCACATTATTTGTACTCTTGTTGTAGATTTTGAATGGCCTGATTATTAATCAGGGAGGCCAATACAGGGAATCCAGTAGTTTTCTTTCATCCAATGTATTGCAGGTCACCAGGAAAGAAGCGTAAGATGGATGTTTAGTTTTAAGTGCACGAACTTCAGCTACCATTCCGATTTCATTTCTGATAAATTCATGTAGAACTTCCACTTTTGTGTGTGGACTGAGCCGGGAAATAAATAACTTGGATTTGCGAGGTACTACAGTGAGATTGTATTTTCCTTTGAATAGGCGATCCTCACATTGAGAAGGCGCGTGTGCCGAAGAGAGATAATTGGCTGCACGATAATGGGCTGATGAGGTGTTGCTATCAATTCGTTCCTTATCATTCTCGTAAGTTCTTCCACCAGTTTTTTTGTTATCATTCCCGTGAGTTCTTCTACTGGATTTTTTGTTATTATTCTCGTTAGTACTTCTACCGGTTTCGATGTTTCTGTCCTCTAATCTGCCTACGTCGAAATCCACCTGCAGTGCCTTATCCTTTGGAACTTTAGACAGCTCAGACTCTGATCTCTTGTTACCAATAGGTATGAGATTACTGATGTTGGCTTCGCCTACAGAGCCAGTTTGTTGTGGTTTCCTCTGTTTTCCTGCTTTAGCCTGAACATCAGATATTTTCTTCCCTTTGCTGAGGGTACTAACTTTTTCAGCAGATCTATCGATCTTGTTTGAGGAGGTCTGCGGTCTATGATCAGTTGATTGCTTAGCTGGCTGATTCCGTTTTTCTACATCGCAAAAATCTCCTCCTGAAGCCAGTGTAGAGTGGCTGTCAGTATGATTGCGTGCGCAATGAGGGCAGATTGCAATTAAGCTGGATTGGGCATAGTTTTTATAGAATCGGATAAGCTCAGTTGAATTAAGTAAGTTCGTCAATTTAGCTGGGTCATCAAGATTCCTTAGTTCGATTTTGTTAAATATATCTAGGAGGATAAGTTTGATCTCCTTATTTTCCCTGTGCAGTACCGTGATATAGTCTTTCAGCTCTTGTAATTGAGCTTTAATAAGAACGTTTCCTTGCTCAGGTTTAGTAACAAAATCTGAATAAACTTCGCCATTGCACTTTCTTTGAGTTTCAAGTATTTTTTTCTCAGATTGCAGGAACTGAGTGCTATCATCGAGGTTGTTTGTCAGTGGCTTCCCATTATGTGACCCCTGTTTTGTCAACTCCAGAAGTTCCATTAGTTTATTAGCCATAAGATCGGCTCTATTTAAATGATCTTTCTGGAAGTTGCGGAACTCATTTGTGAGTTGTTTCACAGCTGTGGAAATCTGTGTTAATCCTTCGTCACTGCTCGCGCTCCGCGTGCCATTCCATGTTAACGACGGAGGGCATGTTAACTCGGCATCATCTGATGAGTCATCATTTACTGAGTCCTTAGACTGATCGCCACCCTTACATAACTCACATTTCCAGAATTTTTTTACTTTTTTAGCGAGTTTTTTCAGATTCGCGTAGGGAGAACAGGATCCGCAATAATGGGCATGACAGGATGTACATTGAAGTGCATAGTCCACTTGGATGCTACAACTTGTGCAGATTAACAATTTCTCCATAGTCTTGTGGAAAAGAAAACAGAACAGAACATGCCAAGCAGCCCTTCCGATGCGCTTCGTAGTGACAGTCAGTAATTAGGCGTGACCTGTAGCTTGTCCAACATAGCTCTAGGGCTTGAAACGTTTGAAAGCATAACACAGTGTATGTAGGTCGGAAGACGCTAACTGCTGACCTTGACCAGCCAGTTGAATGCAGAAGAGAGCTCTTTGTCTGTATTACTGAAATTCAAAATATGAATAAAATTACCTGAAATCGTCCAAGAGGATCCCTGTAAGTTGCCCAGAGTAGTCACAGCGAGTAGGTGAAACACTTTAACTCCAAGAAATGGAAACTCCTTAAGTTAGATACTTGTTAAAAGCACACTTTTTGAAGAGCACAAAATTAATACACCTGTATGCAGACGCGCACGCGCTTTTATTTTGGGTTATTTTCGCTCTACAGTTTTTGCCATAGTACTGCCTTATGTTTTATTTTATTTAATTTTAAAATTTAAAATTTTGGATATATATATATATATATATATATATATCCAAAAATATATATATTAGGATACGCTTTGCTTTCTTGGTGACTTACGGCTTAGAAAACTTGTACCCACCGGCCTGCAAATTATAGTGTATCATTTATTTTATTTTATTTTATAATAACACTGTATATACTTAAGTTCACGCTAAGGTGCCATGCAAATTCAGCACAGGGTCCTACTATAGGAAAGGCTTGCGATCCCGGACTTACCCGAGCTATAACTTATATCTTGCATCGTCTTTAAGCTGTCCAACACTCTTTGTTTTTATTTCTCCGAAATTATTATAGTAATCCGAGGATGTAGGAGAATCTA
Organism: Mastigoproctus giganteus; assembly: GCF_048544385.1. Lineage (NCBI taxonomy): Eukaryota > Metazoa > Arthropoda > Arachnida > Uropygi > Thelyphonidae > Mastigoproctus > Mastigoproctus giganteus. Next base: position 202,970,826 of record NC_143577.1, read on the forward strand.
CTTATTATTTGTACTACTATATTTTCGCCTTCACGAAATTCAGGTTCTTTTATTCCTACTCCTTTAGTTTTTATTCATCTTACTATTCGCATGTTTGTCTTTGCGGTAACTTAATTTTAATTAATTAATTATTTATTTTTACCATATCCATCACATAGGGGTCGCCACATGTATATTAACTCACTAGAGGGATTGTTATTTCTTTCATGACGACTATTGTTGTTACTAAATAATGTCCTGGATACGGTAGATATGCATTATACTTTACATTTATTCTTATTTTAATTATTAAATTACGTTCTCTGTCGGATCAATGATGTTTAATATGTGCTTGCATTTATACTATCTTTCTTTTGATTCTAAAAAAAAAAAATAACTACCTATAATTGGTTTATATTCAAATTACTTAATCTCTAAATTTATATATCTTAGCAGATAGTGATCATTACGGAAACAGAGAATTCCTTGTCGTTTTTTGCGTTCAGTGTTTGTGTTTGTCCCCAGCTGAAGTCACCTAGATTGTGGGTAGACAGCGATAGGTTTTATGTATATATTTTATATATGCAAACCTTACTTTACTAACTTTATTTTATCCCTTGCGTTTCTTTGTATTTATCTTGGTATTGTGTTCTTGAATTGTCTTCAATATTATACAACACATTATATATATATATATATATATATAACATTGGAATATTATATCCTAATACGACTTGGTTTGATTAAGCAAAATTTATTTAAGCACGCAAATAATTAAATTAGGAATAGGTAATTAATGGTTTAGGAAGGTACGTAAAGGGGAGGCAAATTCTGAGAAGGATGGTTAGCTTCAACCTACAGAAGGTAAAGTTAAAATTCCTGGAAAAGGGTCGAGCCCGTGGAAGCATACGGCGAAACAAGCTGAAGGAAATTAGATGGTCAAGGATTAATCGGGGATTATATTATTAAATTATTATGTAATTGGCATTATTTTAATTTTTTTCGGTTTTATTAATTGTATTTAAAGTGCGAAATTATATAGGGGTTTTTCGGCTACTGTTTATGTCTTACCTTTACTCTCCCTTTTCCGTTCGTTCGTTTTATTTTGGGTTAATTTTCGCTCTACAGTTTTTGCCATACTACTGGCTTATGTTTTATTTTATTTAATTTTAAAATTTAAAATATTGGATATAGCTTGGCTTCATATGGACGATTTGCATGTTGCTGCTTCTAATAAAAGCTCAATATTTATTTATTTATTTTATTATATTTTAACTTTTGTCATTATTTAAATATATATATGTATATATATATATATACTGGTAGGTTGTTGCCTATAGCCGTTCAAGAGCTTTGCCCGGTTTGTGTACATAACTATAACTGATATATAAGAAACCATTTGAAAAGAAAAACACTGCGATGTAATCTTATTTTGGTCGCCTTTTCATTTTTTATTTTTAATTTCCTGTCTCTTCATACCATATATCGCCACATTCCTTATCCATTTAGTCGAGTTCACTTCTGGCGTATACCGTAGATTCAATAGATTTAAACAAATTGGTCCTTAAGACTAGTGTGTAAATCTTAAGGACCAATCAGGTTTTCACCTGTAGCTTCTCATTGGAGTAGCCTGAATGTGGGAAAAGTATACCAAAGGAACCTGGTGAGGTACAGAAATGACGAAGGAACCAACACCGATACAACAACGGAAACAAAACGGTACAGAGGGACTTTATTCAAAAATGGCAACATAGCAATGGCTGCCATGAGACAGATCTTTCACTGCCAAAGATGGAACAAAGGGAAGAGGTGGTCCTCAGTAGGAGATATGGCCACCCCTAATGTCGATGCAGGCTTTGTACCGCCTGTACATACTCATAACAATGTTGTTGATAAGTTCTTGCAGTAATATCGTCCATTCCTCTGTCAGCGCCATCTTCAGCTGGTGAACATTTTCTGGTGGGTGCGGACGTGCCGCTAGGCGTCTCTACAGAGCGTCCCATATGTGTTCGATGGGGTTTAGATCGGTCAGGGGAGACGGGCAGGCCAATCCATACGAACAATGTCCTCACTTTCCAAAAGCATATCAACAGCTGCAGGGGTGTGGCGTTATCATCCATAAACACGAACTCGGGACCAATGGCACCTTGGAACAGATGCACATGGGGAAGGATTACCCCAGTACAGTAGTGTGCACCAGTTACAGTACCGCCTTCCAGCATCTGGAGTTGTGTACGTCCATCCAAGATAACACCGTCCTGGACGAGAACACCTTGACCGCCATATCGATCCCTTTCACTGATGTTTGCGGAGTGATACCGTGTGCCAACCTCTCGCCAGATTAGCTGACGCCAGAATGGCTGCTGAGACTGAATCTACTCTCATCAGTAAAGAGTACCTTACCCCATTGCGCTGCTGTCCAGTCCTTGTGTTCAATGCACCATTGTAAACGGTGTCTCCGATGGGTAGGTGTTAAAGGGACACAGTGTACTGGCCGCGAATCAAACAGTCCAGTTTGTGGAGTCCCCTGGCCACAGTAAACCGCGATATCCTGGGTGCTGTGCAGCTGGTTTTCAATGGATACCACTGTCTGGTGTCGGTTCCTCTTGACATGCTCGAGTATATAGCGGTCATCATTTGTGGACGACCACCACTGGTCCTTCCAACAGCTGTACCTCTCGTTGTGAAGTTGACCACACACACATGAGACAATGCTGTGAGCGATACTGACCACACACCCTTCGACCTTCCTCGAGCTTCCCAATTATTCGACCTCGGGTAAAGTCATACAGATATTGTCTACTAGCCATTTCGTTGTCTGTAGCACTGTATGAAACCAATCGAACGTCTGTAACAATCGTGCTCACCGTTCGGTAATTTGCACATAACTGCTGAACTGCTGCTTTTATCTGTTTATGTGAGCTCTCTCATCACAATTCAAAATTTTGCATGTGCACCAGCTTTCTACTGAACGGCCAGTGTTATGCAAATCACCACAAGCTGTTTCGTTTGATTTTGTTGTTGTAACCTTTAGAAATAGTGTTGGTCCTTAAGTTTTGCACAACAGTGTACTAAAATTTTGCACACCAGTGTACGTGAGTATTACTTCATTGGTGGAGACGTGCTCTGGTTTATTCAGACAATGCTTGAGAACAGGACCAACATTGTTCGCGATGGTAATCTGCGGCACACCAGGACTATTACAGCTGGAGTCCCACAAGCCGGGGTCCTGTCTGGAATCTTGTTCTCAGCCGTTCTCGTGCCAATCGTGACGGGCCGAACTGATATCATCACCTTTGCCGCTGACATAAAACTGTTTACTCCCATCAGCCCTGGAGACACTGCTGAATACATCAATGCCTTAATCCTACAGAAAATCCGGAACCTTGAGGCCTTCCTCTCCGGTTTCGGACTTCACATCAATCCCGGGAAGTCAAAACAGTTGACCTTCTCTCTAAAACTGAACCTAACAATAGTGCAACCTATTTTAAGAGGATCCAACAACATACAGATCTGGGCATTATTTTCGATCAAAAGCTCTCCTTTCTACCGCACATAGACCACTTGCAAATAAATATCTGTCGACTCCGGTGGATGATTAAACAACAACTCATGCATGTCCATGACCAGCCTGTTGGGTGCAGATATATTAAGACATGTGTCTATCCGGTCATACTCTATGGCGCTGAAGTCTGGACTTCTACTGCTAACATCAAAGACGAGAAATGAACGAAAAAGACGTCTGAAATGAACTTATCAGTGTGTGGCAATCACGATGGGATTCCAGTACTACTGGTCAAGTCACTCGCTCTTTTGTTCCTGGGCACGGCTCCATCAACTCCAAACTGTTTCAATTTGGCTTATCTGACACCAATCTCTGCTTGTGTGGTGTTGTGGAAACCTGGACGTACATTCTGTATCGCTGCAACCTGTACCACGACAACAGATCTACACTACAAGCTGCTGTCGGCAACTTCTCTGAAGGAAATGAAGTGGCGCTGACTGAAATTTCTCAATCGTTCTCAGCTCTACAGCAATTCTGCTCTGCATTTTTCACCAAAAAAAGCACTTGTTCTCAAGTCTATCAATATATCAACAACAAGGAACCAACCCAACACCTGCAATGTCTCTTGATATCGCTTAAAACTGATATCACCTGCCATCTACTGTTTTTTTTTTTAAGCTGGTACCCCAATTTGGACATCTGTGGATACAGGATTAGCAAGCACCTACTGGTATAGCACAACCTCCAGTGGGTGCGGTTTTCATTCTTCATTGAAAAGAAAAAGACTGTTGTCTTGTGGTTCCTGTGATACTTCTGATTAGTTCCGTGATGTGATTTGCAGTGTAAACATGTCCAATTCACTTATGACATTGAAATTAACATAATTCTATGTATATCATTGTATATATGTGTATATGTAAAATCCAAGGAAGTGAAGCCAGTCGACATCGATGGACACGGCAGTGTCGAGTCAGTTTGGTGTGACATAGGCATAGGTAAATCAAAATTGAGAGTAGGAGTGTGCTATAGGCCTAATGACTCTGATGAGTATAATAAGATACTGTACAGGGAAATAGAATGGGCCAGTAAATCAGAGAGTCTTATAATGGGGGATTTTAATTTCCCAGATATTGACTGGAATTTGTGGGTTGGTCACTCACACACTAGCAAGGCTTTTGTGGATTTATTGGATGATTGTTTTCTGCACCAGCATGTTCGGGAGGCAACTAGAGGGAGTAATACTCTTGATCTGATTATCAGTAGTGATTCTTCATGCATTAGGAATCTGCAGATAAAGGAACCACTGGGTGGCAGTGATCACAGTGTGCTGAAGTGGGATTTACTCAAGGAGGTAACTACCATCAGAGGTAAAGAGAAGGGTTTTTGCTTTCGTAAAGGCGACTATGATGGTCTGAGACAGTATTTAAATTCTATACAGTGGTACCAACTGATGATGTTACCAACAGCAAATTCAAAATGGGAAGCATTCAAGGAACTAATCTTGGAAGCTACCATGCTTTACATACCAACCAAGAAATATTGTTCAAGGTTCAGGCCTAAATGGTTGTCAGATTAACTAATGAGACATATGGCAGAGAAGAAAAATGCATGGGATACATACAAATTAATGGGTGACATGGAAGCCTATGATAGATATAAGTTGGTCTGTAACCAAGTCACAAAGGAGATTAGGCAGGCAAAGGCAGATTATGAGAAATCCTTGGCAAAGGATGCAAAGAAAAACAGAAAAGTGTTCTTTACCTATTTAAACTCAAGAAGGAAAGGGATGAATCAGATTGGTCCACTGGATGTTGATGGTTCAACAGTTGAGGATCCTGCTCAGGTGGCTAACAATCTAAACGAGTATTTTGCATCTACATTCACGCATGAGGAGTTATTCAGGAAGGGGAATGTCGTAGGTGAAGTAAACATTGGCAGTGAGCTAGATGGTTTTCTAATAACTGAGAGGAAAGTGGAGGAGAAATTGTTGAGGATAAACATAAAAAAGGCACCTGGGGTGGATGGGATCTATCCAGTTATATTAAAGGAGGCAGCAAAGGAAGTAAGTAAACCCCTAGCCATAATTATGAGAGCTTCTTTGGACTCAGGGGAGGTACCCATAGACTGGAGATGTGCAAATGTAACCCCAATTCACAAAGGATGATCAAAGGCTGACACAAATAATTATAGACCTGTTAGTTTAACTTCGGTTCCAGGAAAATTAATGGAGGCACTGGTTAAAGAAGCATTGCAGGATCATCTGGACAAGAATTCAGTTATAGCTCAGACACAGCATGGTTTTGTTAAGGGCAGGTCTTGTCTGACCAATTTGATTGGATACTATGATGTAGTCACAAAAGAACTGGATGCAGGGAATAACTTTGATATTATATACTTGGATCTTAGAAAGGCTTTTGATACTGTTGCGCATGGAAGACTGCTGCACAAATTGGAGAAGTGTGGCATTGGAGGCAAATTGCTGCTATGGATAAAGGGATGGTTGAGTGGCAGAAGACAGAGAGTGGTAATCAATGGACACTGCTCAACGTGGGCTAATGTTATTAGTGGAGTTCCTCAGGGTTCAGTGTTGGGTGCATTGTTGTTTTCTGTATTTATAAATGATATTGATGATGGTGTATCAGGCTTAATGTCCAAGTTTGCAGACGATACAAAAGTTGGCAGGGTTGTTAAGGACACTACTGATGCTATGCTGCTGCAACAGGATCTGGAAAGGTTGAGCAGATGGGTTGAGAGGTGGCAAATGAAGTTTAACATTGACAAATGTAAAGTACTACATATGGGAAACAGTAACGCCAGATCAACGTATCAACTCTGTGGTACTACGCTGACAGTGGTAGAGAATGAAAAGGACCTGGGGGTAATTGTGCAGGCAGATATGAAGTTCTCTGAGCAGTGCAGACGAGCTGCAAGAGTAGCTCATGGTTTCTTGTCAATGATATACAGGAATTTTTCTATCAGGGACAGGGATGTGATCATTCCCTTGTATAAGGCATTGGTCAGGCCACACCTTGAGTACTGTATACAGGTTTGGAGGCCTCATTTCAAGAAGGATGTAGAGCTGCTGGAACGAGTACAGAGAAGGGCATCAAGATTAGTGAAAGGAACAAAGGGTTGCTCTTTCGAAGAAAGGCTTAAGTTTTGCAAATTACAGAGCCTGGAGACTAGGCATCGGCGAGGTGATCTGATAGAGGTGTATAAGGCTTTGAATGGCTTGAGTATGCTCAATGCCGATGGGAGTCTTCCTCTTGCTCAGAATAATCACCTGAGAGGGCATAAATTCAAATTGAGGAAGGACGGATGTCGGATAGATGTGCGGAAATTTGCCTTTAGCCAGCGGGCAGTTGGTTTGTGGAATAGACTTCCATCGTTTGTTGTTGAAGTTGATAGCCTAAACAAATTTAAGGCTCAGCTGGGCAGGTATTTCGAACGAACGGAGGGGTGAAATGGGAGTAGTGGTTTTTTTTTTTTTTTTTTGGCTGATGCTGAATAAGCTTGCTTTCTTGCATCATATGCTTCTACTAATGCTAATGCTAATGCTAATGCTAATGCTAATGTAGATAGCGGATTTGCCAATTCCTGGCTAGGCGCCGCTTGTTGCTTTTGTAAATAAAGAATAAAGAGTATATCTTTGTCAGTAGTTGGCCACCAAAAAAAAAAAAATCTTCATTAACCTTCCACACTTTGACGTCCTCTGCAAAAGAGAAGAATAGAGCTAGAAACCTGAAACTGTCTGTGAACATGCAAGAAGAGTACCAGCAGAAGTTGGCAATATTATCTTGCACGAAAACCTTTGGATCTATATAGGGCTAAACACGTTTCACCTCCCTCCCGCATGTATACTAGATTCGCCAAAAGAGCTGGAGAAGAGAAGAGAAAGTGGAAGTTTCAGAAACCATGGAGTTAATAGTAGAAGATCAAGACCTCCTCTGGAATAAGAATACGAGCTATGCCAGAAGGGTGACTTGGAATTACAATCTATCAATATAAGTATACGGGGCTGATCCTAGGAGAGTGATGGCTTTATCCATATATTGTAGAAAAGGAGCAGTGGCAGATGATGGAGGACAGTAGAGAGATATATAAAATGAAATCGGTGATTTGAGTCTGTGACTTCTGCTCAAATAGTGTATTGTTTGGTGAGGTTTGAGATGACTAAGATAGCAAGACAGCAATTGAGTACAATAAAAGCTACTTCAGCATGTGGTGTCCCTTAAGCGACTGGTGTGAGAACGACAGCATGGTCTGAGCCCACCAGCAAAAGACATGGTCGGTTGAATGCCATGTCGTGTTTTTCAGCTACTCACTAGTGTACTGTCTTTTTTTTTTTGCTGTTGATACGTGTGTTTTTGGTGTGCTTTGCGCTATTTGCTTCTCTCCCAGTGTACTTTCCGCTCTACTTTGTATTCTTGAGCCGTTTCCATATTTTCCAATGTTAGCAGGGCTAGAGTAGGCTGGGTGTTGGCCTTCACAGTTCAGATATTGCGGTGTTTCAACATCATATTCCGCTTGTGTATGAGAGATTTAGACCTATAGTTTGGGTACACCACATCCGACAGATCATTCGAAATTAACCAAATATTTTGGCACTTTAAGATCTGATAGAGTTAAGAAAATAGGGTCTTACACGGTAGCTGAGATAACTAGCTTTTATAACTGGAGGGTAAATTTGATTTATCAAACGAAGATATTCCGTTGGGAAGAGTCCCTCCATCGTTTTGATCATAATTCACTTAACTTTCATGACTTTTTGATCTTAAAGGATAATCTTAATTGACGCAATACCCATGGATTACATAGAGAACTGATACAATACCCATAAGAGCAATAATACAAGGGTCGTTTAAGATACCATTGTAATGAAAAGATGATTACAAAGAATAATTGCTTACAGAGGATAACTATTGACATGTTTTTATTTTAATCACGATGATCATCACATTGTCATGACTGCCGGATCACTGCTCCTGGAACTGCATAGGCAACCACTGAGCTTACGACAAGAACTGTTCCCTGATTGCATGTGTTTTTTAGGATTTGTCCTCGATCAACTTCTTTAAGTCAGAATCAATCTTTTGAACGTTTTGGAGCATTTCCACGAGCAGGAATCTGTCAACTTTCCTGAGCCTCCAAACAACAGACTGAAGAGATGGGAGGGCTCTTAAGGATTTCTGGGGGATCTTCATTGACACAGCTGCCAGCAACTACGCTTGTTTATTTCGCCCAGTCATTTTTACCGTCACTAGTAAGCGGAGGGCCAAGATTCGCTCTGAAACTTTTCTAAAGTTTAGTATTTCCGTTTTTTGCAACCTGTGTGTGAGGGGGGGGGGGGAAGTTTATGCTTGCACAAGTTCCGACGAAGCAGCTGG